>NW_019384991.1:176259-209282 GCF_000671375.1 Centruroides sculpturatus | reverse complement strand
CAGTGGTGATATTCAGCGGGTTCGCACAGGTTCGGCCGAACCCGTTGTTAACATTTTCAAAGTTTTCCGAACCTTGTTAAACATATGTAACATTTCTCAATGGTTTGATTCTTTTAAAAATATTAAAATATACGTATTATACTCTGTAACACTACTAAACTAGAGCCTTCCGATGCACTATTTGAGCGAAAAAAAAAATTGTTAAGGAAAAATTTTCTGTTACGAACCCTTTGTTAAATATTTCGAATGTCATCCCTGATTACAAGTTATATTGAATTTTAATTTGATTTTAAAAGAAAATTAGATAGTATGAAACAAGTTTTACATATTTAAAAGCTTATTAACTAACAATTTTATTTTATAGTATATGAAAAATTTATTTATAAAATTGTAATGTAAACATTGTTAATAATGTTATTTAATAATGTTAATAAATAATTATATTTAATTAAGCAATTTTAAATTTAAAAATGAAAAACTTATTACCAACATTTTTTTTTTCTTTTGCATTGGAATATGCTTGTTTAGCAGTGATAAATTTTTTTTTCTTCTGAATTTCTGCCCCATATATTGAGTATTAATGTTTTGTTCTTCATATACAGTTGACCCCCCCCTATAACACTGTTGATTATTCCATTTTATATGAACTCCATGTTGTACGAATCACTTAGATTTTACAAATACGTGTGCTTTGCTGTGAATGACTCACGTATTTGTAAAATCTAAGTGACTCGTACAACATGGAATTCGTATAAAACAGAATAATCAACAACATTATAGGGGGTCAACTGTAATAAAGTTACTTTATAAAGAATAATTTGTCCTTTAAATAAAATATAAAATTCATTAAATATATTTTTTTATTTTAATTCATTTTTCAGGCTTTGTCTCCCACATTTAATCAAGACTGCATATTAAATGATTTGAAATTCAATGATTTTTGTCTTGATGAAGATGATATGCTAAAAGCCTGTCTGAAAATGTTTGTGGATTTGGATCTAATAGAAAGGTTCCATATTGACTATGAGGTACTACATGCTCTGTGATTTTGGTATGTTGGAGTCAAATAAAAGTAATGAAATTTATTTTCATCAAAAAATTTAATATTGAATAAATACAAAAATTATTTAATTTAGCAAAGATGGCTGAATTATTCCCGCCAAAAATTAAATTGATCGCAGCACCGCATATAGGCAAGGCCGCGAACTTTCCGAACAGCCCTCGTGTATATACACACACACAGTATACCATGATTAACACTGTTAATTAATCTCTTGATGCTATCACATATATCAAAATTGCATTAATCAAATACAGTGGTACCTTGATACTCAACTGAACCACTAGAACAAATTTTTGGTTAATATCAAATATTTTTATTTTGTCATCAGTAAAAAAAACGTTTTTTTGTGATAAAAATTGGTAACTAATCATCTATATCTATAAATGAAAATGTTGTTTACTATACACTCCTAGGCCATTTGACCAATTGCTATGAAACTTGGCAGTTCCACTAATATACTACTAACTTAGATAACATCATTCATATCATCCCAAAATATTTATTGGATTTTTATATATTTATTAATTTTTGTCTACATTGTATNAATACTATATGTCAATATAACTATTTATAAAATTACCAAATTCTACATTTCTTTAGAACTTCTTTTGCTTTTATTTTTAATTTTACTTAAATTATATTATATGAAATCTGGATACTCATTTGAATGTTTTTATACTTATTGAAAAAATGTTAACAAGATAAACTTTCAAATTTCCCATTCAAATCTTCATAAACATAAAATTGCTTAATGATTTATTCTAGTCTAATTTCTTTAACATGTAACCTGAAGATGACTTTTTAAATAAGTTAAAAATGTTTGTTTAGAAGAGGGGCTTCCAACATGGCTACTAGCAACCCTAAAGGATCAGTCAATGTGTATAGGCAGTCAATAAATGACTAGAGGTTGGTGGACAAATTAGACATTTGGGGTTGGTGGACAAATTTACTTTTTTTTACTATACTTAAACTAAGATGAATCAAAAAGTAAATAAAAATTAATTTTTATTTTGTATCAGCAGAAGGATGAGGTTAATAAATATTAAATCTACTGTTGCAAAAGGGTCAACAAGCAAAACAGATTGAGAATCCTTACTTTAAAATATAATAATTTTTTCTTTGTTAAAGTGTTTGTAAAAATATCTATTTATGAATATTCAAATATTAATCTAGAATTGAGTAATTTATATTTATTGCGATTTTAAAATTTGAATTACAGAATAATGCTGCCATCTGTTAGTAACATTAATGATTAATAATTTAGACAAAGAAAAAAAAGCCTGTCCAAATTAACTAGCTATGTTAGTTAGTTGGATATTCCTTCAAACATATCTGTATTAATTTCAATTTATAAAATTACAATTGCACATTCATACTAGGTGATCATTGTCGACTTGGATCTCACTCTGGAATATTGCTACTTCAAATATATATATCATCTGAAATTTAGTTTCATTTATTAATTAATGTTATCAACAGATGATGATATATCTAAATTATTAAATCATAAAATCATATAATTGAGCTAATTCAATTATTAAAATTCAGAGATTTGACATTATTATTACCATATTATTCAATTCTAAGCCACACCTCAATTTCTCAAAAGGTTTTCATGAAAAAGTAAAAATTACTGCTAGTAAGATTTATTTACAAAGTTCAAAAAATTAAAAGTAACAAGGAATGAAGAATTAATTTATTAAAGGAAATCTTAAATACATAATTTAAAGTAAATCTTAATTGTTCTCTGTATAATATTGTGAAAATGATTCATCAGTTGCACTAACACAGCTAACTTTGGAATTGGTGTCATTTTCCCAAACTAAGTCATCTGTGCCATCCATTGCATTTGTAATGCAGCATTTTTTAAAGGAATAAATTATTATATCACTGGGAACTTTCCAGGAGACAGATACCCACTCTGCAATTTTTTAAGCACTTTCCTTCTTTATTTCTCCAGAAGCAGTTAAAATGTGGTTTTCTGAATGTAACTAATTTTCTTATTCTTTTCTTATGTAGTCTTTAACTGTTTAAACATGAAATCAAACTAAAACATCTTTATTCATTCAAAATGAAATCAGCCAATGGAAAAGTAGTTTGACAGGTTATTTGGGGAACTACAGGTTTTTCTATACAAGGGGAACTTGTGTAGAAAAACCTGTAGTTCCCCAAATAGCCTGAGGGGTAAAAACAATTTAGTCTTTAGCTACATGAATAAAAAACATTTTCAAAGCTTAGAGAGTTAAAAGACATGTTGATGAAAACATCAAGTGGCTGGAGTTGGCTCATCATATCACCTGGGATTATCACCAATTCACAATTTCCACAATTTCACTACAATGAGACAAATTTGAAGTGTATATATACATCCATACTCTGTAGAGCCCACCATAGACAACTCATATATTTACTGGAGTACACCTCAAAAAAGTTAAAAATATTACAAAATAAGCAATCCAATATTATCTTATGGCAGATTGATTGATCATTTAAGAAAAAAGGATCTTGACTAAAAATTACTAGTTGAATGATGATGAAATTATAACAGAGGATAGTAGACATGATATAGAATAGATTTACTTCAAAAATTGTTTTTCAAATAAAATTTAGTCACCTTCAAATGTAAGCCATACCCATTTTCAGGGTCATTAAAATGACAAAAAAAGCATGGCTTAGAATCAAATAAATACAAAATTATTATTTATTGAGAAATTATTCAAACTTTAGCTGTCAAAAATGTTATATTTAAAAATTTGGTAATTTTACTTTAGAGTGATATTTATATATTAATTAGAATGGAATATATAAGAAAATTGCTTTAACGAACGAAGTCTGTTCAGAAATATCATCTTAATATAATAACCTATACTCTTTCTTCAAGAATTGTATGTTTTTTTAGAAATAATAAATGCTGAAAAGCTTTTAAATGCAAATTTAAACTAAATAGGTATTATGTAGGTGGTTACTGAGTGTCAAGAAGAATTACCGACAAGTAACTTACCATAATTGGAGACATGCATTTAATGTTGCACAAATGATGTTTGCCATTCTCTTGGTAAGTCTTGTCATTTCCTTAACTAACACTGTTATAATTAATAAATTGCATTTTAAATTATTTAATTCATTAACATGTTAATAACAAACATTACTGATAATGAAAATTTTTATTAATTTTGATATCACTATTTAAAATCTGAATGTTTGTAAATTATTGTATCAATATATAGCAGTATAAGATTTTAGCATAAAAAGAATGAAATCAATTAAAATTCTCTTACAATTAGTTGTGTTGTATGGGTAATATCATAATAATGAAAACAGTACAAGTTTAATACAAACCAGTGGTGGTTTATGGCTGTCTAATATGGAGGTGCCAAGTAACAATTACTACTTTAAAACTATTTTATATACAGTGTGATTGTAAAGTCACTCTGCAGTGGATGGGGAAACTGAAGGAGCTTCCAGAAACAATGTAATGTGTGGGATCTGTGAAGATCCATAGGGTTAATATTTGCAGGGGTGAATGAAGTGAATTACCATAAGGAGAGAGAAGCATGAGAGATACTTAAAAAGTAACTTTTTATGTACAAAATGTATATACAATATCCCCAAGCACTAGGGTACATGGCACCATAGAATCCTTTGGCGAAGAACCATCAAACAAGTCCAAGAAACAGGCTAAAAATATTCACTCGGTGATACCAACTATTTTTTCAATTATACAAAGTTTATACTGTGTTTCGCTATTCCTTTCACCGATAGAAATGGATTGCAAAACCACAAATTACCATGATGAACCAAGAGAAGAGTTCACCATACACAGCTACAAGGGGACGACACACTCCCAAGAGCTGAACACCAGTAACCATAATGCTGTGTTGCCGGTCCCACACACCATATATCATCCCCATCACTGATACAGTGCTGCCACACAAAAAACACCCAAAACACACACAAAAAAAATTCCCCCTTTTTTCCTTACAATTAAAAATAAAACTGTGTGTACAGTAATGGAGATATGGAGATGATCATTTACAACAATAACATTGACGGTAGACAAAATATATATTTGGATTCTTTGTTTTATTTTTTAGTGTATATATACACTAAAAAATAAAACAGAAGCAAAAGAAAACAATTTTTTTACATGACAACAACAAAGACTGACGATATACCATGTATACAGGGATGACACAAATGACATCATAGACAGACCATGCATTGAAAGTGTTAAAGTAAGTTATAATGTCACCATTTGGCTGAGCCACATGGGTGTGGCCTTCTGCAGAGTGACTTTGATTGCACCATATATATGTAATTATGTATATTTAATAGAATTTTTTTGAATTCAAACTTTTTTAATTGGCAGACCAAACGGAACATAAGTCATACATAGCAAGCCATAGATATTTTATATATTTCATACATACTTAAAATAGATCCATTTCTATCACTTTATGTGGCCTGCAAACATATTTGACATAACAGACTGACATGTGCCACAGGCTATAGTTTCTTCCCACTATTGGTTTAAACCAAAATAAGCCAAATTGTTTCAAAACTACTATAGGTATGATATGTACTATACTTTTTACACTAATAACAGCATGATAATCATCATCATTGTTGAACTTCCTTGAGGATAAAATAATGCAAATACTATAAATTTGTGAAAATGAATATTACCATATTTGATACAAAAGTTAAGTTTGAAAAACTTAATATTCTGTATTCCATCATGTAATGTCCGAAATCAATATCAACATCTAAAGCCTGATAGTTATATATTAAAGCCAAATGATTTGCCTGTTATTTGATTGCTGGATATAATCTAGCAATTATTTGGTCTCATATTAATGGCAGAATTTGAAAAACAAAACTATTTGTAATGTAAACTATTTGTAATTAAAACTTAAACTGGGAAAAGTTTTGAATATTTATCTAGATATGAACTTTGAACTTATTTTACTGACAAACTTAATGAAGATCCAAAACTAAAAGAAAAATTGTTTAAATTTTTTACACTAATATATTAAAAATATTTATACAAGAGATGTAGGCAAATTCTAACTTTAGTTTCCTTTGTTATGTTAGATTAAGTATAATGTGACTTTAATATATCTTAATTTTATTTTCTTAAGTTATTTTATTATTTATATATATAAAATTTATTCTTTTTTGCTATAAATGTAAGATTGGAATATAATTATCAGTAGAAAATTGTAATATCTTGTTAAAATAAGAATCATGAAATAAAATATTATTATTATAAATATAAATTGCATTGATAATTTAGAATTTTCATAGTATATTTGATTCTAAAAATATATTAGTTAATATTTTAAAAAATTTTTGCACAGAATACAGAATTATGGAAGGTGTTGGGAGAACTTGAAACAATGGCTCTCATAATTGCATGTCTCTGTCATGATTTAGACCATCGAGGTACTAATAATTCTTTTCAGATAAAGTAAGTAAGTTTTTATATTATATGATAAAATGAAATTTTAATTAAAAATATATAGTTTACATATTATAAAAATATAAAAAGTATATGATTTTTTTCTTAAATATATAGATCATGTTCCCCATTAGCTCAGTTATATTCTACATCTACAATGGAGCATCATCATTTTGACCAATGCATAATGATACTAAATAGTCAGGTTAGCTTTTTATCTTTGTATTTTATTTGTAATCATATTGAATATAACTTGAATATGTTTCTAAAATTGATTGGGTAACTATATTTCTTTTAGGGAAACCAAATACTCAGTCATCTGTCACCAGAGGAATATTCGCATGTTGTTCATGTGCTTGAGCATGCAATATTAGCTACTGATCTGGCTGTATATTTCAGGTTAGTCTAATATATAAATTTCATTCTGTATGGTTCCTATCACAATCAAAATTATTACCCATTTCCTGGATCATTGAGGAAATGAGAGTGGTTCATATTGATTATCAACAATATACTTATCAATGATTTTATGATTTTTTTGAATGAAGTCAACTTATTTTTACAAATTTTAAGTAACTTATATTTTACCAGTGGCATGCCATCGATGGAAGCTGTGGAAGCACCACATTTACTAAAATATAAATACATATTGTGTGATTATTGTCATATTTTAACGTGCTTTGAATTAATTTAAATTAATATTTTATTATAACCGCATTATTTATTTTATTACAAATTTCTATACATGTGAAAAAAATGATAAGATTACTATTTTATATTTGAATATAAATTCGTATATGCATATCCCCAATGGAAGTGCTGTATTGTCAAATATGGGACAGCTTCCACAGCCAAAATATTTGAATGGTGTAAAGCAGCCAGATTAAATGCATTTGCGCATGTGCTTTACAGAGCACCAACTTTACACAGTTTAGCTCATAGATGCTACACACCAAAATATTGTATAATGCTTTCAATGATTCTATCCAGGAGTAGCACAGCTTCCCTATCATCAAATTCACTGCATGATACTGTATTTAACATCCTACCAGAAGTCCAGCTTAGGTTTATCTACAAATTATTCTGTTTCTGGCTACAAGAGGTCAACTTTAGAAATAAATTTATCAAACTCAAAAAATGTCTGATTCAATTTTTTTTTTAATTTTATGTTTTGCAGTTAAAGTATAAAAATTAATTAGGCTTAAATTAATTATATAGCAAATCATTACATAACTGAGCCAAAATACTTGATAAATATTGGTTATGCAATTTCTGAATGGTGCAGTTGTCTGAAGTCATCAAATAATGCACAGTGTAGATACTCATCACATACTTAAATTTATATTTTATTTCTCTCAATAAAACTAAAATCTTATTTCTTATCCTCACTTCCTCAGCCGTTTACTTACAAATATATTCAAACACCAAACACTTGCTAAGCTTACTATTAATTTAATCTTATTTCTTAACAATTTAATTTATTTTTACAAAACTAAACTTAAACCAAAAAAAAAAAAAAACTATATCTTTATAATTCAGAAAATTCTGTAAGAAAGGACTAGGTTGCAGTCTACAGTTTAAACAAGAACAGGTAAAATAATCTGACAGTTTAAGATTTGGTTATATTATATATGTGTTTTGGTTATATTGTAGACAATATAATTATATTAGTGAAATTTGATAAAAAAAAGTTCATTTGATAATATTCAGTGTTGTCATCATATATATTTAATATTATCTAATATTAGCTTTTAGTACATATAAATATTTGTTTTAAAGTGAACAAAACAGTAAAAATAATTTGAAGAAAAGAATTTTCTATAACTTTTTATTATAATATATACTATATTTTGCTGTCATAATTTTCAATGCTTCATTGAAAATATTGCAGATATAAAAAAAGCATAAATAGAAGTGATCTATCATGTGTTATAAGCTAGATAGCTCATAAATTTTCTCTATATTTTGAGTTTTTTTTAATTTTCATATGATTTTTTGTTGATAATTACATCTAGATTAATATATTATGTACTTTATATTTATCTAGTTATTTTTGTATGTGGGAAGTTAAGCGATATGATTTACTGTTTTGAAAATATCTGCATATTGTTAATTTGTTTTTATTGAAAGTTTAGTGACTCCATCTATTGTTTGAAATTGCAACCAAATATGATAAATATAATGTTAGAGGAATGAATTATAAATCAAATGTAAAAATTTACCTTTAAGACAATGTAGTGTTTGTTATGAACAAGTAACTCTAATAAAAGAAAGATATAGTTAGTTAACACACATCTTTGTGATCTGTCTTATGGGTAACTGTCCCCAACTTTCTCTTGCACTCGCCTTTAAACAAGGAGGAATATCTCAGTACACAACTTATTCCCCGAATTGTTATCACATCTGTTGTTCACTACATATCTCTCTTCTTTTAAAAAAATAATGCATAGATATATAAAAATAAAAACAAACTGCCATAAAACATAGGGTTGCCAACTATCCTGCATTATGCGGCACTGTCATGCATTTTCAGATAAAATCCCTCAACATGTGAAGACACGTGAAAATCCTGCAAAATATTTTAAAATGATACTATTAAAGAAATTTATAAAAACATATTTATTGAAAATGAATTATATTTAAGTGTAGTGTGGACCAAGGACATGTGATAGATCAACAAGCGAAGTTAGCTTAATCAATTGCTGATCACATAAGGATTCATGTCACTTCTTGTATACAGAATCAGACTTGCTTTCAGTGTTGCCAGATGTTTTTAGCTTTTCTAGGCACATTTTTTTTAAAAAGTAGGCCAAAAGTAGCCAACTCAGAAAACAGATTCTTTTTTGATAAATAACCTGATTTGACGATAAAATCAAAAAGACACCTTCCGTACTTTTCCAGCAATAACTTTAATCACAGAACAAACATTTTCAGCCAATTTACAGGCCTGAAACAGACCTGTAAATTGCCAAAAATAAGGATCACAAGACTCAAAATACATGCATAAACTGTAGGTTGAGAACACTCATTTTATATGCAAAGTAGAATGCAACAAATTATCTTGCCATGATTGACTATAAAAATTAATTTTCCTATGTAATTTTGAATTGTAGTAAACCATTAGAGAGGTTGAGGCGCACGTTTTAAACGTGTACGTGTGACGTTTGGCGCCGCTTTCCCGTAAGCCTAAAAGTTTGACGATGGTGTTTGGAATGTCGAGTGTGATTCCACCGACTATCCAAACACCATTGTCAAACTTTTAGGCTTACGGGAAAGCGGCGCCGAACGTCACACGTACACGTTTACACGTTTAAAACGTGCGCCTCAACCTCTCTATTGTCAAACTTAGTCAAATTATTATCATTTTGCCTGAGTATTCCATTTGCCTGAGTAATGCTTTTGTAGAAAGAGCTTTCTCTCTTATGATCATGTTTTGGACAAAAAACCAAAATAGGTGTTCTGTGAAATTAATAAGTAGTGAATTGATAATTAAGTTAAATTCAAAGGAATCTTGTCAATAGATATATACAACAGTGCTAAAAGATAAAAAGCTTTCTGAAGCACAATCTCAAAGTAAATGTATGTTTAAGAAATAAATTGTTTCATGTGAAAGTCCCTCATTTTTTACTAGCATGTCCCCTGAAGAGATTTTCTCCAGTTGACAATTCTAATAATACAGAAAAAATAAATATTAAAATATTTTACAGTTAATCACTGGAGATCAAATCTTTCTTGGAAATTTGTATGTTTGTTTGATCTGTTAACATCTGGAGCAGATGTTTGTTAGTGGGTTGTTGTTTTCTTCAGAATCAGTGTGTTTACTTTGTTGATTTCCTCCTATCAAAATCTTGATTTGTTAGTCTTTATTCTCCCTCTTGGGTTTGCATAGCTTGATTTCTGATGGTTGTGCTTTTTCTTTAGATTTATTTAAATATACTATTATATCTTCTTCAAAACTTTAAAAGATGCTAATTTGACAGCTGATTATATTTCAAAACATTATTCTATTTTCATTCAATTGAACATAATTACTGATTTATTTGAGGATCATTCTTCAGTTTGTTAAAAGTTAAGTTTTATTGAATTTAGTTTTTCTCCAATATAATTAATTAATTTTTATTATTTATTTGCTTTTGCGCTAGATATGATTTTATATAATTATGATAAAAGTTCTACTTGAAGATGCTCTTCAGTATAAGGAGATACTAGACACACCTTATACACTTTTCCAGCAACTAAATTTAATCAAAATAAACATTTTAAGCCTAATTGTTAAGACTTCATCAGATTAAAGCTTATCAATTTGGCTGAAAACATTTGTTTTAATTAAGCTTAGTTGTTGGAAAAGTGTTTAAGGTATGTATAGTGTCTTCTTATACTGGAAAACTTCCAAGTTAGACTATTTTTATGCTCTTCACATGATTACATTTATTTTTAGCAAATACTATTTATTTTAGTTCTGAAATCTTGAAATCTGACTTGCCTCATATATTTTGAATGTTTATATCAAACAGAATAGTAAAGTATAACTAATGCACTGTTTATATTCAAAAGTTGAAATTGAATGTTCTCTCAGTTAAATTTTACTAATTTCTTTTAATATTAATGAATTTAAATTTCCAATTTTCTGTGATTGTGAATGTTGAATAAGATCTTAAGAGAGACTTAAATTAATGTGTAACTAAACCAAATTTAAATTAATAGTGTGACCATAGGGTCGGCACGTCTTTAGTGCCTTGCCAAGACTGACACCACTGTGTCTTCTGGATAGACACAGATAACGGCCGCAACTTTGGAATTTGCATGAGCGGTCACGTGTGCAGGTGACCAGATTCAGGATGGAGGGGTGTTGAGAGACTACGGATCAGAAGTGAATCACTCGGATACAAGGGTAACAACTAAAATAACAATTTAATTCAACTATAAAGAATACATCTTCATATATTGAATAATGGTCAAGAGAGAGAGAGTTTACAATAAACTACACATTGGTATAGATATCTTTGATTCACTTATAATTATGTGGACTTCCTGATGGATGAACTTTGGTTGGTTGTTCGGTTGGAAATCCAGGAGCAGGTGGGGAGGCGTTAAATTTTCCTCTTTTTTTTATGGTGGTCGAATTGATGGAGAACCGGAGGATATAATAATCTGTATCAGTGGGAAGTTTAACGGTGCCCAAATTTTTCTCTTTTATTCCAGGACACTAGGTTGATGCGCTCACGGACAGACTCTCTTGATGACCTCTTGTCCTTGAGTCACTCCTTTTATACCTGCAAGTCATGTTATCATTTTTCACCAATTGTGAATTTTTGTTATTAGTTCTCAGTGACACATTTGATGAGTTCCCTGGGAAAGGAAATGACTCCTGGGAAAGAGATGCGATCATCCTCCAGTAATAAAATTAGAAAACTTTCAAAAGAAAAATGAATTTTCTCTCCCAATTTTCGTTAAGTCCATATTTTGTTATTGAAAAAAAAATAATAATAATATTTTGAATTTTTTAACTTTTTGATAGATTAGATTCTGATATGCGAGATTTATCAATATGTTTGTGTTATTTCTGAATGTCATTTTCTCTCCACTGTTAGATTAATTTTCCATTATTGTACTAAAAATATTTATTTGTCTACAATGATTAAAATCATTTATTGTGTTTATTAAAATATAAAATAATTTATTTTACATTACATAACTTTATTAATGTAATCATAAATATCCTTAGTCAATAAAACTTATTATAATAATTTAAATATAGAAGGAGAGTAGCTATGATTGGACAAATGAAGAACATAGAGAACTTTTGAGGTATGATTCATGATTCATAAAAAAAGCAATAAAATAATTTAGCTGTAAAAAGTTAGTTTTTAAATCATGTAATATTTACAGAGCCATGCTGATGACTGCCTGTGATGTTGCTGCAATAACCAAACCCTGGAAAGTTCAAAGGGTGGTATGTATAATTTTATTATTGTATTTACCAACTATAACTGAAACTTTTATTAAAAAAATAACATTATGTTTAAACGAGCAAAAATTTATTGTGATGATGTCACAATGCTGGGTTGCAATTTTTAATCATATATTTTAAATTAAATTAAAAATATGCTCTTCATCTCAAATTAGTAGTGGCTTGCTCCTGTACATCATACTTTTCCTGTTAGAATGGAGTTGTGCCAGTCATCTATCTAACTCCATTCAGGGGAAAATTTTTGAATTGAATTAATTCTTTTGAAGACAGTCCTTTCCAAAAAATATAGGAACCACCATTTATTAAGCTTTCCTCATCTGCATTAACCAGCTTTCCTCATTTGCATTTTATCAGCACTTATTCCGTTGTAGATAAAAGCTGAACCCCAAGAGGGTATGATGGAAAAGAGAAGACGTCCGAATAGCACTAGTTCCTGTTTTTAAAAAATGTTTATATTTTTAATTGGATATTTTTGTGTTTTTAAAGGACTGTTTAGCAGCCATTAGCCTAAAAAGAAAGGTCAGTTGCCAAGTGTAATGTCTGGAACACAAAGTTAATAAATGGTGGTTCCTATATTTTTTGGAAAGGACTTTGTCTTCAAAAGAATTAATCATAATTATCTCCATCGGACGAAAATTTACAAAAAAAATTTTGAATTGAAATAATGTGACTTCTGGTTTGCATCAGAAGTTTGTATATAGTTAATTCAGCCTCAAGAGCTTGGGGGGATAGAAGAGTGGGTGAAAGTCCTTGTAACTAATGCCTTATAAGCTGCAATTGTGTAAGGATGAGGATCACATGACCCCCACTGTGATGCAAGAAGCACCTAGTTTGTGAAATACTGAGGTGTGGATATCTGACCCATTAACAGTAATATCAATGTCTAAGAAGTGCACCCTGAAGGGCTACATTGCTCCACTTTCATAATAACTTGTAAGAATTGTCAAATGGTATTGACAAAGGCTGTTAAATTCAGAACTGTCTTCTGAGAACTGGAGGGAGGATTTTGATCTCTAATGGTTGGATCTCACATAGATACAGGGCTACTGATTGGGACCCCCTTTCCCTGACTGCAGATTATACTATTAAATTGAAAGACCAAACTGTAACAAATTAAATGGGCCATCTCTAGAATGTGTTGATGAAAAGTGTCATCATTGACAATATGAAACAGCATGTCCCGGAGCACACAAAAACAAGAAGGAAGTTCAATGGAGGGGTAGAGGGATATAAAGTGTAAAACAGTGATGTGACAGGGAGAGCAATTTGTTATATTATCTCCACTGTGCTTGTGATGACATAAGGATATCCCTCTCTAGAGAAGGGCATGGGTGGCCTTTTCCAGCAGACAAGTGGGTGCTCTGGCTTTGTCCACAACCAGATGGAGGTATTGCCCATGTTTATGGGTCTTTGCAAACGTAAATAAGTTAGGGATATCTGGGGAGTCAAGAACTATGTTATAAAATGCTTGGCACCCTGTTAGCTTAGTATGGGCAAAACATTTAACCCTAGATTGCAATTTATCAATGTACCCGTCCTCAAACCTTTCACGTTGAGTTTATTCGATGTATTCATGTAAGTCCTGTTCATATGCATCACATTGCATGAGAACCAATGCTTTGGTTTCGTCAGCCCTGACAACAGTAACCTTTTGCTGTCCAAGAGACTTTGCAGCAGGATCTCCAAATTGGGGATGAAACATCTTGTATCCAGCCTAGGAGGAGGGGATGCAAATGCTGATCCATATTTCAATATTTCCACCAAAATGTTAATGTTAATATCCAGGATAGACTGAGAATCAACCTGAAGAAATGATACAAGAAAAATCTGAATGGATACTACGTTTTCAAGTTCCCAAGAATTGTAACCACCCCTCTTTTCCCTTTGTGGTATGGGGTTATATAGAATTAATGGGCTCTGTAGTAGATACTGAATATGGCTTTACTTAAAATTGTCCTATTTTTTTCATTCTTTGTTGGTGGAAGCCCTAAAAATATAATAATCACAAGATTAAAATTCAAAACATAAAAGTTGATTGTTTTAGATTACATATTGCATGCATATTAGTGTAGTATTCTTCAGAATTACTTTGAATTTTGGCATAACAGTTGATTATTTTCATTTCTTTTGTACCACCTGAAAGAAAAAAAATTATGAAATGAGAATTTTGAAAATTTGGAATAAATAACATTACTTATGTAGTCAAACACTTTTTTATTGGATTTTGAATTTTGATAGACTTTTTAGAATTGTAAATCCAAAAACAATAAAAAAAAAAAGATTTTGTGATAATTACATTTTAATATACCTGCTACCTGAATAAAATATTGTAAATGTTGCTATGTATAACATTATTATATAGTTGATACAGATGACATGAAAATTACAAAATATTTTGTAATCTTTGATATGCAGATACTTCTGCAAAGTACTTAGTAATTATTTAGCCTAATAAAGGAATCTTACTGTTCATTTGATATTAAAAATCAATTATTCATTACAACATGTTAAAATTTGTATGTAAAATTTAATTATTATTGAAATTTAGGTTGCAGAATTGGTGGCAAGTGAATTTTTTCAACAAGGAGATATTGAAAAAGAAGAATTAAAGATACAACCAATAGTAAGAATTTATATTTTTAAGACTAAAATGATTTATTGCAAACTGCATGCTGGAAGAATATTAAATTTTTACTATTTTAACAAAAAATTGTTTAACAAGACAAAAGCACTTTTGTCTAGTTATATTGCTCCTGTTGGGGAATAGAAAAACTTTTCAATTAAATGTTTTCAGTAAATCTTTTGTAGACTGGAGATTACCGTCCCCAAAACATCCCCTGAATGAAAACAATTATACTGTGGTTGAATGTATATATTAATTTAAGTATAGTTTTTAGTCCTCTTTGTTCTTTGTTTCTTCTTCCTTCCAGAACTTTCCTTTCTAACTCTTTTCCCTTGGGTGGGGTAACCGATTCTTGGAACCACATAGAACAATGAAAGAAAAAAGGTGCTGGGGCCAGTGAGTGAAAGAAAGGACATTCTTAGATCTAGACCTCGTAGTGGACAGATGTTGAATGTTGTGCTCCAGGTTGTGAATGGCAATGACTGGAGAATTCGAGAGAGTTTGAGAATTGGATTATTATCGTTGTGATAAAATGGTGTAATAACAAGGTGCAAGGAGAAACCTAGTGCAGATGATGAGGAGAGACTTTTCAGAAAAGGTTCAACATGGTATCCCACCCAAAATTGTGAAGTCCAACAAAACCCTTATTTCACTCCTTACTGTATTCTATTTTTCTAGATTTTCTATCTCCTATCATCTTTCTTTCCCTAGTATTAGTTACAAAACATATCATTTGCGACAAGTATAAATGATGACCAAAAACTATAACTGTGTGTCGGAATATTGTTTGACGCCGTATTGTCATTAATCACTGTAGAGTTGGAATCCAAAAGAACCTGTTCATATATGTGAAATAAGATACTTTGATTATACTATCGCTGAGTTATTTATATGGCTTTGCTTTGCCGATCTATGTATATTTTGCATGAACATCACACAATACAACATAAAATCAGTAAAAATGGTAAAATAAAACTGACAAAATATGATACATAACACTAAAATATATACAGTTATCCCTTGTATAACATGATAGTTACATTCTGAAAAAATGCCATGCTATATAAAACAAAGAATTAATACAAAACATAGGGTTACATTCCAGGAGTTAGCAAAAGTATACTATTCTGTTTTGTTACTAACCTGTAAGAGAAATATGTTTGGAAATAAATTATCAATTGCTTTAATAATCAATAATTAATTAACAGTCACAATTAGAAGTACTGTATTACGCTTTAATATTAATTTTAGTTAAACAAGATCTTTTTTTTTTTACAAAGAATTGTCATCATCTCAGCTTTTTTGTTGATCTTGATCAGAAGTATCAACAACATTTTCATATTTTTTATTTTATCATAAATATTATTATTGGAATGATAACTAAGACTGCAGTATTAAAAGAAATTTTTTGAACAAAATACATAAACTATTAAATAGAAATTATAAGATAAAATAATTACGAGGGTGGTTTCTTTTTCAGCCTCTGATGGTCCATAAAACAAAGACAAGTGTAAATAACTAAATGAATTTATTACCAAAAGTTAGGTACAAACATGATTCCTTTATGACATAATCACCATGAAGATTGAGGCATTTGTCATATCTGTGGATCAGCTTTGCAATCCCCTCTTCATAGAATGTTGCCTCCAGTGACTTTAGGTGGGCCTTAACATTGTTTTGAAGATCGTCATTAGTCTTGAACCTCTGACCTGTAGTAACGTTTTCAGTTCAGGAAAGAGGTGGAAGTCTTCACATATTAAAGATGTGTGAAGACTTCCACCCAGCTTGAAACTTTTTAAACACCCAGCATATACCCCGATTTAGTGCCGAGCAACTTCCACCTCTTTCCTGAATGAAAACGTGATTAGGAGGGTAGAGGTTTGAGACTAATGACAATCTTCAGAACAACAATAAGGCCCATCTCAAGTCACTGGCAGCAACATTCTATGAAGAGGGGATTGCAAAGCTCATCCACAGATATAACAAATGCCTCAATCTTCACAGTAATTATGTTGTAAAGGAACCATGTTTGTACCTAACTTTTGGTAATAAATTCATTTTGTTATTTACACTTGTCTGTTTTATGGACCATAGGTGGTTTCTTTTTCAACCTCCAATGTATAAATCATTATAATTTAAAGGCACAAAAAAAACAGGAAGTTAAAATACTGTTAAGGTTATAAGTTGGCTAGTTTATTATAATGTTCAGTTCTAACCTAATTGATTGGAAAAATCTATTAAAGCTTTCCTTCTCATTCTTTTTATGATCTTTTAGTCTTACCTTTAAATGGAGAGTAGTTTCTTATTATTGGAAATAATAGAAATTCTGTATACTTTTGACCACTCAAACATCCACAGCTTTCTGTTATTTTAAGAAAAGGATAGATGGCTAATATTGATAAGAGTACACTACAATTTGGGAATAAATTTACAATTTATTTAAAGTGCTTTTTTCAAAAAAGTGAACATGGTTGAATAAAACAGCAAATACTGTTTCATTATACATTGTCTTTACTGCACTAAATTTCATATTTTCTAGCTTCAATTGTAATAGGTGGTTGTGGTCATCAGATGAGCATTTCTTTTCTAATCATTCTTCATTTTCTCTTATATGGTTGTATTTAGTGAAACTGAAGGATGGAACATGAGAAAAGTGTTGATTTTATCACACTCTAAAATGAAATGTGGGATACATCTAGAAAATTTAAAGTACTATTCATTTTCTTTTCAGTGGTGAAATTGATGATAGGCACTCAGAATTTGTATAAACAATTTAAAATCTGAGTATATGGAATATTAAAAATAGATTTTGCCATTAATGGATTTATTCTTCAATGATATTACAAGAAATTATGCATGGAGACATCTGAATTTGTAAATATATTTAAAAATCCAAATGCCTCCAAGCATAATTTTGATTTGCAAATACAGTCAAATCCACATAAGTCAACACCCCAAGAGGAAGTGGAAATGTGTCGAGTTATCCGATGTGATGACTGAAACAAAGTTAAAAAAAAAACCACAAAATTACAATTAGGAAAATATAGTACATGCAATGTACTTCTCTGACCATCCATCACTGGCAATAAAGTTGGTTTCTTCTCCAAGTACCTCAGTGATTTCCATTGTTTTTTTGTTTCAGTATCAGCCCTGAAACAGGAAGATTCGATGAACAAATTTGCTTTAGCCAATATACCAGAGCATCTTCTCTGGTATTTGAGACAGCCATGATGAAGGCCCAAGAAAATGTTTCTTAATTTCCTCCTTTTTTCTTCAGAATTCCCATCAATGTTGTTCTTGGAAGGGTTTCTTCTTATACAAATTCAGCTTGCAAAGTTTAATTACATTCAAATTCAGATACAAGTTCATATTTTTCCTTCAATGTAAACGTTGTCAGATTTCAGATAATCATTTCTAACAGAAATGTGAAACACTTGCTGCAAATAACGCATGAATGAAAGATGAGAAAATGCAAAACTGGATTTTAAACTGTGTGGTGTGAACTCATTTTTTTTCAGGAAAGGAGTTGACTAATCAGGCGTCTAAACAAGTGTGGGACAGAAAAAGTATGTCAATTTATCCAAGGGTGACGAGTTAAACGGTGTCATGGAAACTAGAGTTTTTTTTTTTTAACATTAATGCCTATGTAAGTCGGCCGGGACCACAGAAAACTGACTACTTAACCAATGGTGTCTTGTTATACCCATGACGACTTATGCAGACTCAATTGTATATTTATATTTTACAAGTCTGAATTTGTATCACATAACTTTACTTGTAGCCAGATTGCCAAGGCAGTTGAAATATTAGTCTATTAAATTGGGGAATCTAGAAATGAATCTGGGTAAGCAACCCCAGGTATTTTCATAGTCTGTTCGGGATATGTTGGGCTCATCTTCATTATTTGGCAACCCACAATGGGATGATTATGAAGGCTGTCTTAGTGCCCACAGAAGGAAAGAGTTAAAAAAACCGAAGGATATAACTTTGGTTACATTGATTCTATACAAAACATTTCTAGCAAACAATGTGAAAATCAGTTATTCACAATTGATAAAAAAAAATATGAAATTTAACTTGTGTTCAAAACAAATACTTTTGAACTTAAGAAACCTAACTGAATAGGCAAAAATCCACTCTCTCTTATGGTTTTAATATTACAAATTTATTTATTTGTATTAGAATTAGTAATAGTCTAAGATTTATATCTGTATTTTTTTTCTAGGATATGATGAACAGAGATAAAAAAGATCAACTACCAATAATGCAAGTTAGATTTATTGATGCAATCTGCATTCCTGTCTATGAGGTAAATCAAACATAATAGCTTAAGATTCATAACATAAGCTTTAAGATTATTAAGATAAAAGAAAAATTAATTTTAATAATTCAGTTACTTTTTAAACACCTTATATATGACAATTAATTTATGTAAAATATACCATAATAAACTTAGACGAACAGTAGTTATTGTCAAAAATCACTAAGAAAGCTATATTAAAGGTTACCTTATAATTCATAATATTTTTAGCATAAATTGGTTCATTGTAAAAATGAGAATCAATATAAAATGTTTATATTTAATATCTGAAAGACAAATGTAATTACTTTAGGAAAGGGTTTTCTTGACTTTTTACTTTCCCAGCTGTTATATATAACAGGGTGAAAGTATTGCAGTTGATCAAAATAAATGACCCACCAAGGTTTTTACACTTTTGGACTCAGAGGACCTTGAAACATGAGAAATGCAAAAAACTTCAGGGGATTTTCTGTATGGATGTTAGTGTGTGTGGAGTGCACAATTTTGTTCATCCACTTTGAAGCTTCAAAGTCCTCCTGTGTCTTGATGAAAACTTCTGAAATTTTGCAGTGAGGTTTGTGTATTAGCAGAGTGATGCTATTAAATTTTCATGATTGAAGGTTAATGTGGTATCCTGTGCCATATTTTAAGTAGGATCAGATGTAATGAAGATTTTACTCATTATTAGCATTTACAATTTTTGATAAAACTCATCTCTACCTTCAAAATTAAGTTTTTTGCCACTTTATAATAATAAAATAGGTTTTTCTAAATTTTTGCAATAGATGGCACCACCACAATTTAAAATTTTTTGCTGGAGAAGTTATGCCGTGAGAACGTGAGCAAAATTAAGATTTTTACAATGAAATAAGTTTTTTTTTTCCTCGCAAAATTATTTTTATTATAGATTCCAACGTCACTATCGACACAATAAGATGAGATTACTACTGTTACAATATTTAAATTCACACGTACTGTACCGTTTCCGATCTCGATCACATAAAGGGCCCGACCTTAATAACTAACCTTATATACTAACTTAATATTAGTGGAAGAGAAGAATAGAAGTAGGAGGATGAAAGCAGAATACATACGATAGACAAAGAAATACCCGGGATTTTTTCGTTATGTATGTTCAACTTATACGTGCTGTCGGGTGGGATGCCACACGATGACTTCTAACTCGAGTCGTCGTCGTCTTCCTATCTGTATTATGATCCCTTTTCTAATTTCTTTTGCCGCTGTCGCTGGACGAGAACTTCTTTCTCCTTCTTTCCAATATCTCCGTTCGTGGCTTAAGCGACTCTCGAGTGTCCACTCTCCACATCTGTACCTCTCGCAGTTCCGTCCTCGAATGCCTTTTGTCCGTTCCTCCGTGTCTTAAGGGTAATTCGAACTTCTTTGTTCTTCCGTTTCCCGGAAGTGGTCATCCCACCCAAGGGACAGGGATTAAGATAGGAAAGTTCTAGAAGGAGATAGAATAATAGAACAAAGGATAGCAGGAAAGAACTAAGCTAACTTAACTAACTTAACTTAATACATACAACATATAGCGTACGACTACATACGTTCCCCACATAAAGGATAATTACCGTAGTGTAACTTGCGGTAATTCACTTTGTTCCCGCGCAGATTGTAATTATGACGGAAATTTGGCACATCGTTATTCCCTTCATCACCAAACTGTAGGTTGTCATTGCCTTCGGTCCTGTTTTCCTGATCTGGTTGCTGACCCCGGCAAGAACTCACGGGTACGCGTCGGATGTAAGTCGGTACGTCGTCATTATCCTCATATTCAGTAGTATCCGGAGCCTTTCTTCTCCATGTCCTCGGCTGCTTAGTAAAGTGCAACGGGGTGTAACAGGGTTTTAAGCGGTCGGTATGAACGACCATACGGCTGTTAGGGGAATTACCTTCGATCTCGGCGGTGACGGGTCCAAGCATCCGGACAATGCGGAAGGGGCCAAGATACTTGGCGGAAAACTTCCCAAACCTCCTTCCGTTCCCCTTACGGAGTAGCCATACGCGCTGTCCGCTCCCCCATTCACTGATCTTACGGTTATTATTAATGCGATTACGATTACACCTATTTTTATGTCTCCCTAACTCATATGATACCTCACGGATGCACTTTAACCTCTCTCTCCACTCGTTATGAGACCCGTCACTCGTTACGTTAGTCTCCATATCGCTCGGAAAAGCCCAGGGGAAACGGGGGTCGAAACCATATAAAAGAAAAGCAGGCGATTCACCTGTGGAGGCATGAGACGCATTATTGTAAGAAAAGAGGGCTGGTGGGACAAATATATCCCAATCTCTATTGTTCCCTCCAGAAATACGAGATATCACACCACAAATGGATTTATTGAACCTCTCGCATACGGAGTTGGCACAGGGACGATAAGCGGTGGTGAGATTATGTTTGATTTTTAAAGTTTCACAAGCTTCCTGGAATACCCGCGAGGTAAAATTTCCACCACGATCAGACACGACCACCTCAGGGCAGCCATAACGGCAAACGACACGTTCGAATAATGCTTCGGCAACGGTTGTTGCGGATTGATTACTCATGGGGCAGACCTCAGCGTACCTAGTATATATATCGACGATCGAAAGAAGATACCTATTTCCCCTCGGAGTGATGTTAAGGGGACCAATGATATCCATAGCGATCTTCTGAAACGGAAAGTCAGCGGTTTCCGTTTCTTGGAGTGGAGCGCGGGTACGGTGCAAGTTATGTTTTTGACAGGTAACGCAGGTTGTTATATAACACGCTTCACGTGAGATAGGAGGTTCCTAATATGGTAATGACGGTCTATGAGATCGTGGGTCTTCTCGGCACCTAAATGCCCAGCAAGGGGGGAGGTATGGAACACCTTTATTACCTCATCAATCATATCCTTCCCTACACATGTTCGCTTCCACTGGCGCAACCCATAATGCCCGGGCTTAACATGAACAAGGACCCCACCCTCCAATTGATATTCAGGTTGAATACCTGTGTCATGTAATGGAGTGCTACTGTCTCTATTTACGCGATTATATTTTAACTTACTCAGGAACTCATCTCTTCCCTGAGAATCGACTATCCGCCTCCAGAAATCGTTGCTTACAGTGTTAAGATTGTAATCTTTAAGTTTGGAAGGATTTTCGATTTCCATAGGGCGTGATAATAAATCAGCCATGGGATTTTGCTTCCCTTTAACGTGAGAAATACTAAGGTCATAATAGGATAGTTCCATGGACCAACGCATCAAGCGTTTATTGTGATTTTGCATATCCTTCAAATAAATTAGAGGTTTGTGGTCTGAATAAATTCTCAGACCATGACCCAGTATAATGGGCTTGAAATGACGAAACGCGAGGACGATGGATAAGCATTCCTTTTCGATCGTTGCATAATTCAATTCAGCGCCACGGAACTTCCTACTAAAGTAACCGACTGGAACAAAGTTATTATCTCTCATTTGGCCAAGAACAGCACCGGCGCACCTATCAGAGGCACCAGTATATAAGTGGAAAGGGTCCGAAAAATTAGGGTGAGACAGTAAAGGTGGGTTCGTAAGAACTGCCTTGAACTTCTCGAAACTAGCTTGGCAATTCTGATCCCAAATAAATTTTTGTTTACTTTTAGTCAGCTCCGTCAATGGTAGAGCCATCTCAGCGAAATTTGGAATAAAATTTCTAAAAAAACCAATCATGCCCAGGAACCCTCTCACTTCCTTCACGTTCTTAGGGTGACTCAGATTACGAATAGCTTGTACATTATCAGGATCGGGAAGGACACCATCCTTATTAATAAGATGTCCTAAATAACGCACTTCACCCATTATAAGTTTACTCTTGCGTGGGTGTAATTTCAGGTTAGCGCTAGACAGTATGCTCAGGACTTTATCCAGGAGTTCGAGGTGCTCGTCAATAGTCCTAGAAAACAGGACTATATCATCCTGGAATACAAAACAGTTTATGCCAATAAATTGTCCTAAAAGACTGGACATCACATATTGAAAGAATCTCCCGCTATTCTTGGCCCCTTGGGGTAAACGGCACATTTGATATTTACCCCAGGGCGTAGAGAATGCATAAACATGTCTTATTGACGGGTCAAGAGGAATCTGGAAATATCCAGATTTTAAATCCAGGACCGAGAAATATTGACTCCCGTGAAACTTGCTTAATATCTCATCAACCCGTGCTAAAGGGAATTCTTGGGGCTGGGTGATCTCATTTATGCGTCTAAGGTCCAGAGTCATACGTAATTCACCTGAGGCTTTCTCGATGATGTGAATGGGAGAATTCCAAGCGGAAGAGCTTTCCTCTATGATCCCAGCTTCTAAATATGAGGATATGAGTTTTTTAAGTTCCTTCAAATAACACTCAGGAATGCAATACTGCCGTGTATTAATGGGTTGACGGGTTTCCACAATTGGCTTGTGTGAAAAATGCAAAGAGCCTTTAAGTTCGCTAATCGATGTAGCAAAACACTTCGGGTAGTTGGCGAATATACTATATAATCTATCTCTGATATGTTTCTCCAAGCTTTCCAAACCCTGTAATTCTATTTCCAAACCCTGTAATTCTATCGGCGCGAAAAAGGAATAGTTAAGAGTTGAAGTCGATCCCTTTCTCAGAAGGGGGGGGGTGCTTAAGAGGGACTTTTTAATTTCACCAAATAGGTTAGGAAATTCACTAAGGACATCGACACCCAAGATACCGTCATACTCGAGGTGGTCGGGGAAACACATACAAGCTATGGTGTTTGGGACAGACTTACCGCTGTATTCTATAGTCGCATGGAATATGTATTCGCAAGTTTGTACCGTCGTGCTAATTCCTCTAATCCCAAAACTTGCTGCCTCTAGTTTAACCCTTTCCAAAACACTGGTGGGCATTTTATTTAAAGTGGCCAGGTGGTACAAAGATTTTTCAGCCCCAGTGTCGATTAGGAACACGGTCTCAACCCCGGAGAAGTCGCCTTTAATAATAGGAAGACCTCTTTCAGATATGATTACCTCCGGAGTCAGTTTTATAACAACGTCGGGGACATGACACTGGCCCTCATCATGACCCCTTATTAGTTTAACGCATCCCTTCGTCGTTTGGGGCAACTCCTAGCAAAGTGATTGAGGTCCCCACATAC
The DNA here is from genome assembly GCF_000671375.1 of Centruroides sculpturatus. Classification (NCBI taxonomy): domain Eukaryota; kingdom Metazoa; phylum Arthropoda; class Arachnida; order Scorpiones; family Buthidae; genus Centruroides; species Centruroides sculpturatus. The sequence continues at coordinate 184,724 of NW_019384991.1, read as the reverse complement.
GAAGCATGCCCTCCTTTGGGTCCTGATGGGCTTTTCGTGTATACTTAATAGTTGATTAACTGAGTCCGTTAATGCCTTAACTTCGGCTGCCAGGGTCTTTATCTGATCGTCTTCGGGTTTATTAGCGACGACCGATGATATCTCGTTGGGATGGCCTGAATTATCGGATGATTGCTGGGTCACGATATTTATACCCTTCCTGTCTCCCACGTCACCACATTCCAACTCAACCTGTTCTTCAGCCTCCGCAAACTCAAAAGCTTCGTCCAGAGTTTTAGGGCTGCGTCTCAAAACATTACCCTTGACCCTACCGTTTAACCCCTTCACAAATCTTTCTAATACAACATCATCACATAGACTGGCTATATTCTTGCTGCCCTTTACAGCACGTGCTAAAAGAGTTCTTGTGCGAACTATGAAGTCCATAACAGATTCGTTGTTATTTTGTTTAATGTTCATAAGTAAATCTATGGCAGCTTTCTCTCTCGGTGACTTTCTCGTGAAACATTTTATGAGGTCGCGTTTAATGTCTTGGTATGACGACGGGTATTGTTCCAACAGGCAGAAAAAGGTGGCTAGAGGTTCCCCTTTTAGTTTTGCCTGGAGAACAGCTACTTTCACTTCATCCTGCCACCCAGCGAGCCTAGACGCGTTTTCCACAGTGTGGAAGAATTGTTGAACATTGACAGAATCACTGGGGGAATTCGAATATTGGGGAATCATCCCCAAGAATCCGGTAACAATAAGAGGGGGATTTGTCGCAACCATTTGGTACGACATCGTCGTACTTTCAGCGTGGTCATCTCCGGATGTCATGGTCGAAATATATATATATTTAATAATATAATAACGGAAACGTACAATAAGAATACAATTTGACCTTGTAGCAGTAAATGTGACTATTGTTGGAATCCTGTCGCGGATGCCATTGTGAGAACGTGAGCAAAATTAAGATTTTTACAATGAAATAATTTTGCGAAAAAAAAAATTTATTTTTATTTATAGATTCCAACGTCACTATTAACACAAATGGTATATGATATTACTACTATTACAATATTTCAATTTACACGTACTGTACCGTTTCCAATCACGATCACATAAAAGGGCCCGACCTTAATAACTAACTTACATACTAACTTAATATTAGTGGAAGAGATAAATAGAAGTAGGAGGATGAAAGCGGAATATATATGATAGACAAAGAAATACCCGGGATTTTTTTGTTGGTATGTTCGACTTATACGTGCTGTCGGGTGGGACGCCACACGATGACTTCTAACTCGAGTTGTCGTCGTCTTCCTATCCTGTATTACGATCCTTATTCTTCTAAATTCTTTTGCCGCTATCGCTGGACGGAAACTTCTTTCTCAATCTTTCCAGTACCTCAGTTCGTGGTTTAAGCAACTCTCAAGTCTCCACTCTTCACGTCTGCACCTCTCGCAGTTCCGTCCTCGAATGCCTTTTGTCCGTTACTCGTGTCCTCGGGGTAATTCGAACTTCTTTGTTCTTCCGTTTCCCGGAAGTGGTCATCCCACCCAAGGGACAGGGATTAAGATAGGAAAGTTCTAGAAGGAGATAGAATAATAGAACAAAGGATAGCAGGAAAGAACTAAACTAACTTAACTTAATACATATAACATATAGCGTACGACTACAATGCAACAACTTGTTTGGCAAAACTTTTCCGTTGACTACTTAAGAATAATTTATACTTTTTATATAGATAACCATTTATTTGAAACTCCAGATGATAATACAAATAAAAAACCTGCCATAAAAATATCAATATTGTATATAATTAAGCAATATGATTTTGTTGTACTGTTTTAGTTTTTAGTAGAAAACAAAATAATCGTTAATTTTTCTCATATCATTATATATGTAATTGTATACAAACTGATAAACAGAACATCACTGTGAATCTACATTGTACATCATTTGTAATAAAGGCACTGTAAATAATGACTTCTTGATCACTTTAATTTAAATGGTAACAAAATAAGTATAAACAAACTTTATATGGGATGGAAAAAGTTTGAACTAATTTTTAAATTATATAATATACTAATAAAAACTCTTAAATCAGAATTAACTTTTTCTAAAAATCTTTCAGGCATTTGCCAAGATTTCAGACAAATTGGTACCGCTCTTGACTGGAGTGAAGGAAAATCGGAAAAAGTGGATGGAGATGGCAGAGTCCAACTTTCTAGGAATAGAAGAAAATACACGGTGAATTCGGAAGTTTTGTTTACAATAAACAAATAATTGGCATATGAAAATTGATAAAAATTTGAGTTTTAAAGTTTTTAAAATTTTTTGAGTAAAATAGAGTAACAAATTTCCATTCTGTTATTAACTGTTTCATGGATAAAAGATTCTTTTTTGTTAAATTTTGATTTGGATTGAATTACTTTTCAAAGAATCTTTAAATTTTTAGAAATGATGATATATGGATAATAGTTAATGCCTTACTCTATTTTAAAGTGATGATATGAAATTTTATCAGTGGCATTATAAAGTCTGGATTTTCCTCATACAATTTTCAAAAAAAAAAAAAAAAAATTAAGTGAAAAATAAATAAATTTAAACAAATGTCATTATCAGAAATAAAGCTGAAAAAAAGTATATATTTTTGGATCTTCTAAGCTTTCAGACCCACCATTCTGGTGGACTAACTGATCAACAAATATTTCAAATTGAATATGACGTACTTGAACCTATAACAGATGTGTATCAAATAATCTTTCAACGACGAACGTTTTCATAACCCCTTCTGGGCTCTTCTTCAGGTGAAACAGCTGGATCAAACACCAAAAACGAAATTTGAATAAATAAGAACTCTGTTGAGTTTGAATCATTCGGATCGTTTGCTTATTTCGTCACGTGATATGTTTGAATGTGATCGAAGTTAACGATCAATGTCCAAATTCAAGAGAAAGATATTATTATGATACTTAAAAACGTGCAATTGAGATACATACTTAGAAGGTACTGGGGAACATGTGAGAACAGTATTGAATAAGTATGTATCTCAATCGCACGTTTTTAAGTATCATAATAATATCTTTCTCTTGAATTTGGATATTGATCGTTAACTTCGATCACATTCAAACATATCATGTGACGAAATAAGCAAACGATCCGAATGATTCAAACTCAACAGAGTTCTTATTTATTCAAATTTCGTTTTTGGTGTTTGATCCAGCTGTTTCACCTGAAGAAGAGCCCAGAAGGGGTTATGAAAACGTTCGTCGTTGAAAGATTATTCGATACACATCGGTTATAGGTTCAAGTACGTCATATTTATTTTATACAATCCGGTGTGCAGTAGCTGTTATATATTTCAAATTGAATGTCATATAATAGAAAAAGATAATTATATGATATAATTATTATAAGTTTAAAATATTATATAGAAAACAAATTCAAAATTTATTTAATAATACTTTGTTTGTTTCTCCTTGTGGTCTAATAAAAAAACTTGAGAGAGTTAACAGCATTTAAAATAGTTTTTTCTTATAATGTGATGTCATTACACAATACTTTGATGTAGTACCTGCATATTTTATGCTATATGATTGTAATTATTGCAATATTATTTCTGTGTAGATTTTAAATTTGTAACAAAATAAATGTGAACTGTGTATATAAACATATATAGCATTATAAAAATTAAAGTGACTGTGTATATAGAAAACGTGTTATGTATATAGAAGCATACTTTTATGGCCTTTATAAAATTGTATATAAACTGTTATAAATTAAAGTAATTTAAGTCTAAACTATTTCTTTTCAGTATGAAATTTGGACAATTCTTTTTGATGTTTTACCTATCTTAATGTAATTTTTAAATCCTTCTATCAACACAATAATTATTTAAATTTTGTATCTTATGCAAGTAATGTATATTGATTAAATTTAAAATACAGGCCATATCATTTGGTGTTTTGGTAAAATGGCATTAAATTAATTAATGTTCAGTACTTTCTCTTTCATACTGTATCATGTATATAGCTCATTAAAAAAATATAGCATTACCTATTAATAAAGTATTGATTTATTTGCGTTAAAAACTTTAAAAATATTTGATTTATAGTATAATTTTAATTAAAAAAAATTAAATTTCATACTTAGATAACATTACTAAAATACATAATAATCAAGTAATAAAAATATTGAAGAAATAATTCAATTATGTTGAAACTATTTAAAAGAACTTTTAAAATATTGTCTGGTTAGAAAAATTTTCCATAGTTTTTATTATTGAACTATATATAAAGATAAAAAATTCTATTGATAATTTCTTTGTGGTTAAAAGTGATAGTTTAACATCAAATGTTTCATTTACAGTACATACTTAAATTTCATTTGAAAACATATTTTTAATAATTTTATATAGTAGTTATAATTATAAATAAAGACAATTAGCATAACATTAAAATATTTTAACTCTAATTATATAGTTTAATAATAAAATAATGTTAATTTTTTTTGTTCACTACTAAATTTAATTTAAAAAAATTAATTAAATTATTAAGCTCTATTTTTTGTTTTGAACAAATAAAATAAAAATATGCTATTCAATTTTTTAAAATCATATTTTGCAAAGAAGTTCATTAAATTTAAACTTTATTTCTCTCTTCAGTTTCATTTGTTAGTAATTTTTCAGTTTAATGACATCTAAGCTTTAATTTAGTATCTTATCTTGCATTAAAAGGACATAAATTGTAGCAAACAAAAATTAATTTATTATAATTTCCAGTTAAAATTTTCAGCTAATATGTTTATAAATTACTGTTTAACAAATTAAGCAAAATTAACATCTATTATGTTTTAAAAATGATAAAAAAATATTTATGAAAATCCATTTTAAATTATGATGCTGTAAATAATTTTAAAAGTGCATAATAATGCCCTCTGCATTTTTTAAATAACAACATTAAACTGTTACAAAATCAAGTTAGCAATTGTTATATACCTAAATCAGATTTGTAAAAACGTTTCAAATTGAGTTGAAAAATATTCAATGTTTCAAAATGCTAAATATAGATCAATTGGATTATTTTAATGTGTATAAAAATGTTCCAATCACAAAAAATATTTTGAAAGAAAGCATTCATTATATTATAAATGCACCATCTGTAGATCTACAGATGGTGCATTAAAGATATCAAAAACATTACATTCAGACTTATAAACAATTTACCAAGTATTTCCATTTCAAATATGAAAAACAAACATTTAAATTACAGTATTATTATATTTGAAGTGTGTAATAANGATATAATTATTATAAGTTTAAAATATTATATAGAAAACAAATTCAAAATTTATTTAATAATACTTTGTTTGTTTCTCCTTGTGGTCTAATAAAAAAACTTGAGAGAGTTAACAGCATTTAAAATAGTTTTTTCTTATAATGTGATGTCATTACACAATACTTTGATGTAGTACCTGCATATTTTATGCTATATGATTGTAATTATTGCAATATTATTTCTGTGTAGATTTTAAATTTGTAACAAAATAAATGTGAACTGTGTATATAAACATATATAGCATTATAAAAATTAAAGTGACTGTGTATATAGAAAACGTGTTATGTATATAGAAGCATACTTTTATGGCCTTTATAAAATTGTATATAAACTGTTATAAATTAAAGTAATTTAAGTCTAAACTATTTCTTTTCAGTATGAAATTTGGACAATTCTTTTTGATGTTTTACCTATCTTAATGTAATTTTTAAATCCTTCTATCAACACAATAATTATTTAAATTTTGTATCTTATGCAAGTAATGTATATTGATTAAATTTAAAATACAGGCCATATCATTTGGTGTTTTGGTAAAATGGCATTAAATTAATTAATGTTCAGTACTTTCTCTTTCATACTGTATCATGTATATAGCTCATTAAAAAAATATAGCATTACCTATTAATAAAGTATTGATTTATTTGCGTTAAAAACTTTAAAAATATTTGATTTATAGTATAATTTTAATTAAAAAAAATTAAATTTCATACTTAGATAACATTACTAAAATACATAATAATCAAGTAATAAAAATATTGAAGAAATAATTCAATTATGTTGAAACTATTTAAAAGAACTTTTAAAATATTGTCTGGTTAGAAAAATTTTCCATAGTTTTTATTATTGAACTATATATAAAGATAAAAAATTCTATTGATAATTTCTTTGTGGTTAAAAGTGATAGTTTAACATCAAATGTTTCATTTACAGTACATACTTAAATTTCATTTGAAAACATATTTTTAATAATTTTATATAGTAGTTATAATTATAAATAAAGACAATTAGCATAACATTAAAATATTTTAACTCTAATTATATAGTTTAATAATAAAATAATGTTAATTTTTTTTGTTCACTACTAAATTTAATTTAAAAAAATTAATTAAATTATTAAGCTCTATTTTTTGTTTTGAACAAATAAAATAAAAATATGCTATTCAATTTTTTAAAATCATATTTTGCAAAGAAGTTCATTAAATTTAAACTTTATTTCTCTCTTCAGTTTCATTTGTTAGTAATTTTTCAGTTTAATGACATCTAAGCTTTAATTTAGTATCTTATCTTGCATTAAAAGGACATAAATTGTAGCAAACAAAAATTAATTTATTATAATTTCCAGTTAAAATTTTCAGCTAATATGTTTATAAATTACTGTTTAACAAATTAAGCAAAATTAACATCTATTATGTTTTAAAAATGATAAAAAAATATTTATGAAAATCCATTTTAAATTATGATGCTGTAAATAATTTTAAAAGTGCATAATAATGCCCTCTGCATTTTTTAAATAACAACATTAAACTGTTACAAAATCAAGTTAGCAATTGTTATATACCTAAATCAGATTTGTAAAAACGTTTCAAATTGAGTTGAAAAATATTCAATGTTTCAAAATGTTAAATATAGATCAATTGGATTATTTTAATGTGTATAAAAATGTTCCAATCACAAAAAATATTTTGAAAGAAAGCATTCATTATATTATAAATGCACCATCTGTAGATCTACAGATGGTGCATTAAAGATATCAAAAACATTACATTCAGACTTATAAACAATTTACCAAGTATTTCCATTTCAAATATGAAAAACAAACATTTAAATTACAGTATTATTATATTTGAAGTGTGTAATAATCATTAAAAAAAATTCAACTTTATTATATATTCATAATTATAAATTCTAAATATTTTTATAATCAAATAATTAGTATTGTAAAAATAATAATAAAATCCTGATTAGTTTTGATGTTTTCCAAATGTAAAACTAAATTGAAATGTATGTTGCTACACCCTTTATCAGTAATTCTTTCTCATAATATAAAGAATTAAGAAAATATATAAAAACTAATGAGGAATTTATTATTATTTTTACAAATACCAATTATTTGATTATAAAAATATTAGAATTTATAATTATAAATATATGATAAAGTTGAATTTTGCTTATGAATATAATCATGAATTTCAAATATAATAATTTTAATTAAATGTTCATTTTTCTTAGTTGAAATGACAATACTGAATAAATTGTTTATAGGTCTAAATCTTAAAACAGTTTATTAAAAAAATAGGCTTTATATTAGATAATAATGTTTATCCAGTTCTTAGCCAAATATAATTAGTTACTTAAAACTTCTTTGCATGTATACAGCATCATGATATGCTAATATTGAAATAATTTAATTTACAAGTCAAATTAACTGTAGCTTTAATTGTCAATGAGCAATAGAAGGACATATATCATCTTAATGGTCTACAAAATCCAATTCTAATCATTAATTTTGTAACGATGTCTCTCATAGAAAATATATAGGATCGTCATAAGAATAGATTGAAGATAATTTGAGAGGAAAATTATGCCTATACCTTTTACTTCAGCATAATTTTCTTAACAGTTCTGCCCATAGATAATATATCCATTAAACACCTATTACAACTGTCATAAAAGAGTGGATTTAATTCTAACATAGAAAGGTTTCTGCCTTTTTTCTTGAGATCAGATATGTTGAAAATATGCAGAGAAATATTGTAATGGGGAAACGGAATAAAAACTTTTACTTTTTTAAAATTTCTAACAACATTTTTATAAATATTATAAAGTCTCTGTAAATCCGCACGAAAAATATATAAATTTTCGGTTTAGCGGTAGACCATCACACAGCAGATAGCTAATTACTTCTCTTTATTTAATCACTGTATATGCATTTCGGTCCTATTAAAGAACCCTCTTCAGTACTACAAAATATAAATATTATAATAAACCTTATGCGAGTAAAACTACCAATGTAACAATTAATATTTTAGTTTTTCATTACCATTTAGGTACACAGCTTGGATTCACATTTCATTAGCACTTTCATATCAAGTGTATTTAGTAACGTTTTCTGATTGTCTATGGTCGTATTTCTAAATTACTATA
>NW_019384991.1:51316-174149 GCF_000671375.1 Centruroides sculpturatus | reverse complement strand
ATAGGTGAAACAGGTCGTAAATTAGAAAAACGTATTAAAGAACATGAGGCCGCTATACGGTTAAAAAATAATAATTCACCATGGTATAATCACGTAATTCAGAATAATAATTGTAAATTAGATAAAAATAATGTACAAATATTACATAATGAAAAGAATATTTATAAGAGAAAATTTAAAGAGCATGTTGAAATAATGAAATATAATAATAAAAATAACAATCAATTAATAAATGTATCTAACGGAATGCAAATAGATCAAAGATGGTATTCTGTAGTAGAGGAAATTGACAGATGATGTCATGACGTAGAATAGTCAAAGGGGGTGTGTCATTTAGAATTGTACCAACGACGGACCGTTGAACAGAAGCCTAGAGTATGATTTATTGTAAACGGTATGTTACTTAAAAATTAAATTTTATAAGTTATATTTAATCACAATTTTAAGAATCTTATGTAAAATGTTTTTAAAATTTATTTTTTAAAATTTTTTGGAATGATTTTTTAAAATTTGGAATTGTTGTGTATAATTATAGATAATGTTTTAATCTAGAATAATATTTATTATAGTAGTTTAGAAATACGACCATAGACAATCAGAAAACGTTACTAAATACACTTGATATGAAAGTGCTAATGAAATGTGAATCCAAGCTGTGTACCTAAATGGTAATGAAAAACTAAAATATTAATTGTTACATTGGTAGTTTTACTCGCATAAGGTTTATTATAATATTTATATTTTGTAGTACTGAAGAGGGTTCTTTAATAGGACCGAAATGCATTACAGTGATTAAATAAAGAGAAGTAATTAGCTATCTGCTGTGTGATGGTCTACCGCTAAACCGAAAATTTATATATTTTTCGTGCGGATTTACAGAGACTTTATAATATTTATATATAAACAGCAGTCATAAGAAATTTAATTAACATTTTTATATATATATAAAGCGCCAAAATTTAGAGAGGAAAGATTGGAAATTATAATTTAAAAAGTTTTTTTTGCGAGAAATTTTCGAGTTTGATTAGTTATTAATCGCTAAACTCTATCGAAATTCGTTGCAGCGTATGCAATAGAAAGTAGTAAATTTTCCTGGCATTTATCCTCAACATCCGTTTCTCTGTCAAACTTCTTTGCTTTACGAGAAAACTACAACAACGAGTTTTTGTAATCTTAGTAATAGAGTTTAGAAGGATTTTCAGTAGAATCTCTTAAGAGTTTTTAGTTTTACTTAAACTTTAAGACGACAAAAACTCACAAAATCCTGAATAAAAAATTCACGCGGTTAACAATCGTTTGCATAAATTTTATATTGAAATTCCGAAAACACTTAGTTTTATAAAATAAATTTCATCAAAAAACGAAGATATTTGAAACAACTCGATTAAGGGAAGATACATTATCCTTAATTAATTAAAATGACTTCAAAAAAATCGAATAATTCGTAATTATGTAAACAAACTTATTCACGCTCTTCATAATTCGTTTAGAAAATCAAAATCTAATTTACTGTATTTATATTCTTACTTCTAATTAATAAATTTAGTATCGCGAAAGGAGAGACTTAAATAGCTTTTATTTACTAAATAAATAAAGTGAGATTATATAGAAATTTGCTATGATGATGATGATGATGATGATATTCGTTTTAGATAATCTCCTCATTTGATAGCTCAATAGACGGATGGAAGATATTTGTTAGTTACATCACATAATATCTAACAAGTTACGATCGTGTAAACTTTGATCTGCTCCTGTCATATTCTCTCCTACTTAATTACATATTATACCTTAATTTATACGTTAATTCTGTCAAATTTCAAATATTTATTCTTCCTTAAAATTTTATAATTATCTTCATATCCAGACAATATTTAATTCGTACAGATTCATTATTTTTCCTACTACATTCAAGCTGCATACTTTTAATGTTGATTATTTTTTTTGTTTTTTATTAAACAATTTTTGCAGTTATTTTAAAATAATAATGATGATAATAATCCAACGATTTCTTTATGCCGAGTTTTATTCGAATTATCATAATTGAGCTTGTAGAATTTAATATAAAACGTCATTTGGTTTATACAATTATGTAAATTAACCGAGTCTGAGTAAAGTACATTTCAGTTATTTTCCTGGAAAACAAATTTCTATTTATTTGAATTGGATTTTTAGTTTTTTTCATTATTTTATTTTCCTCTTCTTTTTACCAGGAAGTGTATAACAAGCCAGTATTTTACTCGAACAGTGTGCAGAGAAGATATGTTCTAGTGTTTGGCTGCACTTTTCTAAAAGTAGACTAATTAAATAATAATACATTAATAATGTAAAATTTAACTATTTACATTGAATTTTATGTAAATTTATTTTAAATTTAAACGTCTTGTATTAATATTACATATCTTAAGATCTGTGCCAAAGTTCATCTATAATTTCCCTATAGGCTGTCGCACTACATCTCTATATTTAATCATTTTATTCTTTTGTCTACTAAAGAAATGGAGATTTAACATTTTTCTTTTGATGATTTTGATACTGATCTTTGGGAGATTTTGGCGAATATTGCAGAATATATCAGAAAATATACCAGTAATTTGCATTTTGCCATTGTTTTACGTAGGTCTAGAGACGTTTTAGTAGTCAGTAGAAATGAAAAAAAAAACGCTGTTGCCTTAGGATATTTGGCTTATCTTAATTTTATCCATTATGGGTAAATAGATGACCTGTGTCAAAACTGAAAATGAAGTTTCAATCCGTATTCTTTGTAAAAAAAAATAATAATAATCACTTTCACATTGGAATTTATGGGATATAGCAACATAACGTATGGTCGATCTGCCAAAGGGAGATCCTTTCGGAAAGACTTTCTATGGAAAACTGGCTTCTAAGTTAGGCATAGAGTTTTCCTGGTTTTCTACACGTGGCCAGCCCATTTAAGGTTCGATACTCAACAAACTACCAATATTCAGTGGTTTTGTCCTTCGGACACCTATCTGAATATGACTCTGAACAGCACAGATTCTTCGTGGTGCTAGAGAATAGTCTACATCACCATAATCAGCCAGAAAATCAAACCATTTTTAAAAAAAATTTTTAAACTTATATTTCCCATTCCGTAAGTTGATATCGACAGAATGTATAACTTGAAAAGTTATGAATGAAACAATAAAATTTTAAATTATTAGTCTCTATTAGCAGGTCCTCTACAAAACGTCGATTCGTATTTACCAAGCGGCCACTATTTGGCATTCAGAAAATAAATTCCGCAAACAAAATAATCAAGTTTGCCTGATCTCTTTTGAGAATTCTGTTGATCTAAAATATCTTTTTATTATTATTAAATTAAACCATAGTAGCATAATGTTTTAAGTTTAAAAATGGCTACATTTCTTTTCAAACTAAAAATAAAATAATAAAAATATTCGATTGGAAGGTTTAAAATGTTAAGGAAACGAAATAAATGCCTTATAATATCGATGCACAAAATATAAATTAGCATAGCCTGGAGTCTTTAAAGTAGTCGATAAGACATTTTCGGGGTCGATTAAAAAAGGTTCATTTTGTCTAACGGGTTAATTTAACCTGATTTATTGGCGGAAAGCCTACCTAATTATATTTTAATGGAACAATATTGAGATGTTAAATCCGGTAGAAAATTTGTGATTTTCGAGCAGTAACGAATATTAAGCTTGGTACTAATCTAAAGCTGGCAAAGGCTCCCTTTCGGAACGAGTTATCGTACTCTACTTCGTGCTCCCATATAACTCGAGCCATATATGTCACCGATCCATTACCTAATATGAAATTCCGTACTGTTTATTACAGGTATCATCATCGAACACCAACCTCACGTAATATACGGTATATAATTCGACATTCTGTTATTTAATCTTTATTTATTGCTCATTTTTATAGCGCGGTCGGCAGAGTATATTGCAGTTTTCTAAGACAATCTGCACGTCGTAAATCCAAAACGGACAAAAGATCAAATATCCCGAGGTCAAATGCTGGAATTTTTTCCTGTTTTAACTATCCAACGCCTTTTTAAAATCTATCGAATTAGCATAAAGGGAATGAATAAACACGTATTTAATGATTGACAGTATACGAAATCGATCGGATAAATGCATTAGGCGATTATAATGCTTTCTTGCAACATGCGACGAAAGGAAATGGGAAAGATCCATTCCCAGAGGGTTTAATGAAGGATTACCAGCTTGTCAAAGGGAATCGCGGTCTTATTTGTCACTGCGTCAACAAATGGCTTTCTCCCACTCCACCTCCACAAAGAATACCGTTACCGGGAATACACAACAAATTCATTTACCAAATTTATTGTTTGCTAATTACAATTAATAACAATCATAATTTTAAATATTTACTCCTATCGAATTTCTGTTAGAATACAAAACCGAGTGGTCCTTATCTATAAACCAATATCATTTTTTCTATTTTACCGGTTTTCTTTACTCGTTACGAACACTTTTAACACAAGTGAGCAACGAAACGCGTTAGCTTATTTGCATAAATTGATCAAATTTATAAAATTTCTTCCGTCATTAGTATGTTACGCGCGCAACAGATGGCAGAGTAAGTGCCGAAAACTATAAAATTTCGTACTCTTTCCTGTTTATTTAGTATTAATTTTATAAAAGAAATATCCTCGAATTTATTATATTGTAAAATGTATTTCTAAAATTCAAAATATATACTAGATTTTAATTGAAATTTTGCATCGATAAACATATGACTGTCTCAATTTTGAGAGAATTTTTAAATTCGATGTAGGAAACTGTTAAAAATTTAGCATGTTCAATATTAAAATAATAATTATAAATGATAATATTAAATGTATTTAAATCCCAGAAGATGCATTAAACAATTTTGGGATAAACTTTGATTTCTGTCGAGAGCTCCAAAGGATTTAAAAGGATTAAAATCGACTGTAACTAAAGTTTAAATCAGTAAGTTGATTAAAAGATCTATTATTTAATGCATTCGTTACTGAAAATTAATAAAATTATCACAAAAGATAAGTCATTTTGCTCCACGCTATCCACGCAAGGTTATATAAAATAATATAAACGTGCATAAAAATATTCCCTATAATTAAAACTGAAGTTTTTTTTTTCAAATTTTAAACATATATTATTTAAAAACATAAAGTTATTTGGTGTTAAACATATTTTTATAAGATTTATTCGACTTATAAATTCCATCCGAAGCAAGATATTCAGAATAGAAGATGGAATTTTTCAACAGGTCAGGAGAGGAGGAAGCGGAGTAATATATTTTTATTGAAAATATTCAGACATTTTTGTAGAGTCTAATCGTAAACTGAATCTATCTCATATTCCTACGTAATGGCGAAAAAAATAAAATAATGTGATTGGAAGCATCCCTTACGCGTAAATAACCACACGTGTTATGGACAGCTAACACGTTTACACTCGGGGGCTTCTGAAATTGTTATGAAGGCATTTTTTAACATGGTTTTGTTCCAGAAAACAATCTCGTGTGGGCGTAAAATTAATTAATGCTCCTTTTTTTACAGTTTAAAAAAAATCATAATCTGATATGATTAATTTAGGAGGATATAGTAATTGTTTTTCCGTATTTATAGCACATTATAAAATATTTTATGGCATTTTTTAAATTAAATTTACTACTCTGTTTTTTAAATATATTTTTATATTGTATTATTCTTTGAAATGGATGGTTTGATATTGTACAGAATGCCCGTTTTAGTACTATTTCGAGCGGAAATAGTAAGTATATTTTTAAGGGAAGACTGGGAGATCGGGAACACAAGATTTTGTAGTTCTGTATCAGGAAACCGGTTACAGAAAACTTTGATCTTTTTATATGAATTGATACTCTAATCTGTTCGCTAATATATGGTTTACGACATTTAAAAAATCTAACCTGTTTTTTCTCCCCAAAAAGTAAAAAAATTAGACGACTATGCAGTGTTCTCTATAGTACGGGTTAATGGCGGATAGTATACCTAGGGCAACGACAAGCGGCTAGAAGAAAATAGCCAAGATTTTGCAGACAAAGGCAATAAAGGAATGAAATACATTACACAGAAATCGAAACACAATAGATTCGTTAATTTATACATATATATAAGGAAAATGAACACGGATCGGCTCCTGTCCAAAATTATAGAGTAATATGAGAAAAACCGAGCAAATATACCAAAAAGTGACCTCGAGGAAATTCCGGACACTATAGAGCTGCCCTTTTATGCCCCGAGAATGTGTACGAGGTTGCCCCACATCACCATGTTTTATTCTAATCATTTTTGGAAAGAAATTACCTATCGAAATTTTGATATATGGTAAGTAAACAGCACGAAACGCGTTATCATCCACATTTATAAACATATCTAAAAACTTTGTGTTAAACACTTCCTGAAAGAGTAAAATCTTCCAACAGCGAGTTTTTGGTTGCACGAAACACTGATCAAAACGCGCGAGCGTAACATCATATGTCAATACTACGTAGCTGATAGGAATCACGACGTAACAGACAGTGCTGCCAACCTTTTATTTTATAAAATGTTTCATGTCCGGCTTTACAAATGTCCCCTACATATTACACATTACATTTTTACATAAATACATTATTTCATAAATACATATACATTTTTTTCTTTTTTATCACTAATTTTCAATTCATTCGTGTAAGTATAGATAATTTTTTCTCTAATTAAATCGAAGATTTTCTTACGGAATTAAAAAAAAAAACATCTTAATAAGGAATTAGCACAAAATTACTCCAGAGATAATAATGTTGCTTGCATATATCATTATTATTAATGTTATAACAACATTCATTACTCTATTGACGTTCTATTGATTTTCTTCTTGATATTTACTTCGGAGAATATAATTAATATTGGGCGGAGCTTACGTTATTTTAGCGTTACAGTTTATATTTATTCTTCTCTTATATATTAGAGAATCTTTGGAAATAATTTGAACATCTAACGCGAAATTTTTGTCTTGTACGAAATGAAAACTCCGTCCTATTTAATAGTTTTAATAATTTCTATAATATGTTTCTCCTTGGCATTTATATAAACACAATTTCCAATAATGTTCTGAGGAATTCGGAAAGAAAATAAGAAAATATACAGAGAAACTTTCATTAAATTTGTATACATAAATACTGAGAAACAAAATGTAAGTACCTCGAAAAGATCATTTTCTCCGCCCAAAATTCGACATTATAATGCATACGTGTCTTTTTTACACGTGTTTTACATTACGTAAAGTAACTTATATATATATATANTCGGTCTACAATACTTTTTATTAACCTTATTTAACTTTTCATAGAAAATTTTTAAAGCTGGAGTAGTGTGTAGGATGTTACAACCTCATTTTTATTCTCTATCAATTTTATTACATAGAAAATAATTTATCTATTCACTTTCTGTCTTCGAAATTTGTTTAATCGATTCATTAACTTAATCCGCGTAGACAAAATATTCAAAAAGACAGCTTTCTATATACACGAAAAAGTACTAAAGTTCAGAAATAACGTCACCAAAGTAAAATATTTGCATTGGAAAATTTCAAACTGGCTTTAAGGTAAAATCTCCGGGCGCCTTATTGGATGTGGCATAAGATGAAGAGAAATAGTGTGAATATTCCTTAACTTAGGGTAAAAATATGAACCCGTCGAGAAGAAAAAGTAATCTTCACGCACCATCTTCCGTAGCAGAAGTGCAGTTTAATCTTATCGTCAGTGGAATTCTATCGGTGTAGCTTGAAAAAAAAAGGTGGTAACGGGACGAGAGTCGCCCTTAGATCCTTGATAAAAAAAAAAAAAGAAAAATAAAACAGATAATAGGCGATGTTAGGAAACGGCCAAGTCGACTGGGCTGTAACATCTCGGAATTATCCTTAAAGGATGCTGTTTTGTCGTAGCCCACCCATTTTGCCATCCCACACCATCGCCTTGGTGATACATAATGGAACGGACCTGCAGAAAGCGCAGCGGTTTTACGCGCACCGTCTTCATTTTGGCTGCAGCAACGACGGCTACTAGTTATTCTTTCGCTCGACCATGTTACGATGATTCGGTTACGTTACGATAAACACGACGGACGTAATGCAAGCTTAAGAAGTGTGACCCCAAACACGTGACACGCCGATAGCCGCTGGCAGACTTCCCTTCTACCAAGATGTGCTTTTGTCGAGCCGGACGACAAAACCAATGACTGTGAGTATTACATAATGACGATAAAAATCTATAAAACTAGTAAATAACAATCAATAAATAAGCAATTTTAACGTTAACTAAATTAAATTAACTCCTCCGTAAAGGGAGTCTCGTAACCGAAACGAGTTACCCACTACGGAAAAATCAACTTGAATGTTTAACTGTTACCGTTATACAATAGATAAAGTAGTTTAGAGTTAGTAAAATTGGGCTAAAGTTTACTTTTTTTTTTAAAAAAAAAAGGCTAACTCGTATCCTACACTTAAATTAACCTTCAAACATTTCTGTAATAATAATAATTTTCGAACCTTGACAGATTTTTTACACGTTGCATCAAGGATATTGGGAGGGAGCACTGACTTTCACACACGTCCCTACCTGTTTTAATATATATATATATATTGAATTAATCAACAGAATTAATTTCTGTAAATGTAAAATAAAAATATAGTCCATTCACATTGTTTTATTTTTAGTTTCTATACAGACAGAATTAAAACAAAAATTTGTGAGGCTTCCCTAAAGGATGCCAGACGAGGAAATAAAAATTACACTCTTCGGTGATTTCCGCGTTAAATAATAATAATAATAAAAGTTAACGTGGAAATTTCTAACAATTTTGGGAAGGGGCCGAAGCGCAAAAATCACTAAAAAAAAATTATCATTATTTTTAATATTGGGAAGGAGCAAGCCTGCGCTGTGATCTAATATATTGGCTGGTGTAAGAAGAATATTCATGTGTTTGAAGTTCGGGATTTTCCTCACCGCAATGGCAGCTGGCAATTACTTAACATTTGTTAGTTAAGAAAACCGGAACAGAATCAATATCGAATGAAATAAAGATGTCTCCTAATCAATGAGACGTTATATAACGTGAATGATAATATGGCTTAAAATACTATTACAGTTTTTAATTCATCGATAAATATTTATACCCCGTAAGATTTCATAAACAGGTTCGAAAATTCCCTAAACCAATGAAATCTCCCCGAATTTAGGGAATTTTTTTGACAGGGGGAAAAAATATTGAAGGATTTACGAAATTGTAACTTGGAAAAGTTTTCTTATTTATTCACAGTGGCATAAATATATCTCGAGACGATTTCGATTCTTTCCGGTTCTCGATTTCGTTTCTTATTTTATTTATTTACTTACTTTTTACTTTATTTTTAAAACTGTAAACAAATTTATGGAAATTTTACGACTGGGGGAATTTATTTTGAATATAAATTGTGTGAATCGCCTCTTAAGCATGTTGTAATTCTTCGAAATGTTCGTTTGTGAAACTTTAATTTAAAAAAATAAATAAATAAGATGATAATAATAAAGAAATTTAAGGAAAAATCCTCAAAAGTGAAAGTGAAAAAAAAAAGGAAAATTTTCACTATCTTTTGACTCACTATTTTAATATTTAATTATTTAACAAGTAGAATTTTAAATGATGCCGGGAGTTTTTTTCCCTTTTCTTTTCTGCAAATTAAAATAGAAAGCAAAAGTAAATTCTTGTAGAAGGTTTGTTTATTAAAAGTTGAATAATTCATGTTTTATTCATTCATACTTCAAGAATGCTTTCGAATTACTTGTTTGAATTTTTTAAGCTTTAAGATACATTCTAGTGTAAGTTTGTTGGAATATATTCTGGGGGACTCCTCCCAAAATGTTGTTTATTGTCATTTTTTCTATTATTACTATTGTTTATCTTATTTATTATTATTATTATTATAAAAACTCTGCCCAAAACGGCTAGAACTACATAAAATCCTATCAAATTAATATTTTGTTTATCTTAAAAAGTTAACGGCTTCTGTCAGAGTCTATTCGATTTGTGCTCCGCCCAAAATGTTAAGAAGGTCGGGCTACTAATCGCTATAATTTTATCACTCGTCGGTAGCGTATCCAGCATTTTGAGGATAAAAGTGCTGCTCGTGGCAGATTTGGGGGGTGGGATAAAAGCACGTGCCCATTTTTCGCTCAAGTAATTGAAGTAATGCTATGCGGAGTTATTTTATTTATTTTAAGGTAACAAAAGTGATTGCTTTGGTAATTTCTGGTGCCGCAGCACCCTTGTAAAGGCTAACTCCGCCCAAAATGACTTTTTCATTAGAAGTTAGCTTTAGAATCGAAGTATTACGCTTATGAATTCGAAAATGAAAGTGGACGTGGACCTCATCCGCATTAAAAACCAAGCATGAGGATGGGCAGTGAGTGATTAATGGGACACGAAGTAATGTTTGTAAATCAGTCATTCGCATCTCCAGAGATTCAGATGTAATTAGGACTTAGAAAATAACGATCGACGACGAAAAAGATTTGTTTTGTGATAGAAGTTAAAAATCTCTCTTGCTGATTCGGTAAAAATTCCAAATTATAATCGATAATTTTCATTCGATTTTACTCGATCAATTTTCTTCGTTGCCAATTCTTTAAAAGTAAAAGCTTTAAAAAGAATTTAATTATTCGTTTCCAAGCCTTTCCAATGAGATTAGACTTTAAATATTTACGAAATTGGGCGGAGCATCGGGCTTGAAATGGTCATTTTGCTAAAAGGTGATGGCATCGGCGATTGAGCGGAGAGGTTTTTTTTCCCTTCCTTTACATTAATGAAAATATAATTATATCGATAACTAAACAATAAATTTGGCGTAATATTACGATATTTTCAGAATTAATTATTGAGATTTAATGAGAATTTTAACGAGTTACGAATTAAAGCAAAGAAATTAGGCGGAGCAAAATATCGGAACGACAAAGTTTCCAAATAAAATGAAATGAATTGAGCGGTGTAATCGTAAAGTTCTGCAAATAATATAGACAATTAACAAGTCTAGCAATTAGAACAAGAGAAAAATGAAAGAGAAATTTCTTTCTCCATTCACAATTTGGCGTCATATAATGCTATTTTAATATAGCGGTCGCATGCGAACGAAATGGTTAAGTAATGTAATTAGATTTTGGTGCATTTAACCACGAATATTTATCATTTTTTAAAATTTATTGGTTAAATTTTGTTGTTAACGTAATCTACTTTCATAAAAAAACAATGTAATTTAAAGGAGAAAATGTTTATTCTGGCGGAACAAACATCCTTTTGTGCATCCTCATCCTATTGTATCCTGTTCAAAATATTAAAAAAAATCCCCATTTACCATTTTTCCTCATTTAAGAATTTATCAAAAACTTCTTTCATTTATTTAGTTACAAAATTTTATTAAAACGTAAATTAATTAACACGCTTAATAATTATCTCACCAATACAATTTTACATTCGATCAAAACTCGTTCAATAATTCTCTTGACGAAACAATTGTAAAACAGATATTATGCAAAAATCTACTTCGCCCAATCTTGTAACGTTTTACGGCAAAAATATAGAATACATTTAAAATATTTTACGTAAAAAACTGTAAAAAGAATACTATTTTTTCTTCAATCTTCCGGTTTATCAGGGAACATCGCAGACTGAAAACTCGCTGTTTCCGCATCCTCATCCGCATCCAATAATTAAATATTGTGATTTTTCGATTATAATATTCTCTCCTTTAACAATTACGAATAACAATAATAATAAATTTTAATATTTTAACTATTATTGGTCGATTTTTAGTTACCGAACGAGGAAATGTCTGATTGACTTTTACTATTTTTAAGTTTCGATAATTAAGTTTTAATATAATTATGAACGAAAACGGATTGTTTATTTTATATTTTAATTAATTTAAAAAAAATCGATATTTTGAAAACGGTACAATCAAAATGCAGAGTTTAATAATAATAATAATAAATTTCGAATTATTTTATAAATATCGACCGGTTTCTAGTAATTTGAAGAGGCGAAACAATAAAATTTCCGAGTTTTGAATAAGAAAAACAAGTTTTTTTCATGTTAATACTAGAAAAAAAATATATTTTTTTTCGAATTTTACATATATTTTTTCCCCACTTTAATTACAGGAAATCGATTGCTGATAATCGTAGAGTAATACATGTGATTTAAATATACAAGTAACTTACAATGGCTGCTGTTTGATGCAGTACGTATTGTTATTTTTCTATTGTTACGTATCGATTTTTTATGATTTAGGGGCTCGATTTTAGATAACTCTGTCACATTTCGATTTTTCCACATAGAATAATATCTCCGCCGCCAAAAATTCCTGTTTTTTTTTTACATCCTTTATTTATAGATTTCTAATTAAACGACGACTCGTTAGAGATGCTCGACCCCCACCTTCACAATAATGCTTTCACACGACAGAAAATGTTCCTGTAGAAATTCAATCTACATTTTCTAAATCATTTATCGTTAATCTTATAAGTTTCTTAATCCTTTAATATATTCTGATATAATAAATCCTTTATAGAAGTTCCTAATCGAAGCGCATCGGTTCAGTAGAGATGGAGCCTCTTATTTATCCTTTCCATTGAAGAGGGGTAAGAAACTCGAGTCCTGTTTATGCCTTCAGTTGCCATTTACTTAAAAGACCATTCGATATATTCAAGCCCTTCGTTTAAAACTCTCCAAGTGAAGGATACAGACTCTAGGTTATGCTTACAGTCGAAGGGAAGTCAATCCTTAGAAACTCAATCCCTTCCATCCATCGTTGCTTCTCTCAGACGAATGACAGCTCAGAGATCAAGTCCTTAGCCGAAGAAGAAAACTAAATTTTATAGAATAAAACGCATTTTATGACGTTCAAAACCCGAAAAATTAGTCGAAATTTTTAATTTAAAACAAATTAATTATATATTAATGCAGATTTTTTTCTGTTTCAGAAAAAGAAAAATAAGTCATAAATTAATATACAGTTTCTATTTTGTAAGGGTTTTCTTTCTGATAGAAATGACAAATTGAAAGTAATTTTTATGTAAACGTAAATCAGTTTTTTAATAATTGATGAGGAAAATAATAAATTTATGAGGCTACTTTGTTAAAATTTACGTTAAATAAATCCGTATAAGGGAATAAAAAAATTCACTCGTTTCGTTTATTTATATCATTATTCTCGATCTATACGCGTGTTAAAAAAAAAGTCGATATGTCATTTTCATAAGATTTTATGAGCATTTAGTGACACATTATTTTCCGTTTCGGCCAGGATGTTTGTCGCAGCTTACAGATGTTATTGACTCCGAAGGTCAACAATACCCCAATACGTTTCATCATCATCTTCTTTCTCCATTAGAGAATATTCTTAAATTATATCTTCAATGGGAAACTTTTGTGTCGGCACATCATTAAAGGAAATTATCTGTAAATCTCGACACTCTCGTTATCGCTTCTCTAAGCTCCTTCTCAATAACAGCCGATGATTTCTTAAATCATTTATTCTTACCGAGAGAGAAGTTTCCAGCTTCTAATCGCATAGAAAATTTAGTTTCCTTTCCGTTTAATTAGTGTAAATAATTATCAGAAATCTGAAGAGGAGCCAATCCTTATTTTCACAGGATCCTTTGAGTGTTTACCGAAATATGGCGCGCGACAGAGGAGATAAAATGGAGGAGGTCAGTGAATATTTGTTACTTTTCTCTCCCTCCTCCTCCTCCTCCTCCAATTATACCAAGATACAATTCTAATTTCCTTCGTTGGCCGGTCTGCGCTTTCGTAAATCCCAAAACGCAATAAAAACAATAAAGTTTGGATGGAAGAAAGTTTAGTTTTATTCAATAACATGCGATATAAATTATTCAATAAAATTAAAGACGGGTTTTAAAGTTTAAAAAAGAAATAAATAAAATTGCTTTCCTTTTCCATATTAAATATAAATATATCAATTTTTACTTTAAAAATATTTTAAACTGTGATTTGTGTAAGAAAGAAATAGAATTTTTGAACGAATTTGAAACTTTTTAAAATTATTTTTCTTCTTCTTTTTTTAAGGATTAAATTTACAATTGCCTTCTATCCTTTATCCTCTTTTTTTTCTTTCAAAACAAACTTTATAGAGTAGAAAAGGAGGAACCATTCTATTCTGTTAACCTTTATATTTTGAATATATATTTCAAGCAATTTTATATACTATATATAAAATTGGTTGGAAAAATTTTATATATATATAAAGAGTTTTGAAGCAAACTCGATTCTCTCTCCAGAGATTGAACCACTTTCGAACTTTTTCTGATAACCGAGCCTTCTGTAAATGAGCTTCCTTACAATAACTTCCTTAGTTTACAGAATAAATATTGCTAATTCTGTTTTTTTATTTTCTTTCTAATTTGCTCGTGAACGTTAAGAAATCGATGTCTCACCTGTCTAAATCTCAAGAACACTTTATATGTTGTTCGGTACTTAACATTTTAAAAATAGTCATAGGGAAAAAATGCATTAAAATTCCTCACCTTTGATCTCGTTTCTTTGAATTTTCGGTTTCTTCTTTGTAATAAGCTTTTAATGTATTTTTAAAATACGGTGTGACATTGATAAAAATCCGTATTTAAACTTTTTACCGTTAAAAAAAAAATAGCAAAAGTTTTAGTTAGAAATTAAGTAACTTTGGTGCGGTAATTAAGTTAGATGATGGATAATTCCGAATATAAAAGAGTAATAGCATTATCCTATACTTAATTGAGAAAAAATATCTCGCCTTTTTACTTTTATAGATTAATAATGTAAACAGCGATGTCGTGCCAAGTAAAGTTTGTCAGGTCGCGTTAGTTAAATGGCCAAATTGCTTTTTTTTTTCTTACGTAGAAAAATGGTGCTCTACTCAATACAGGGGGGAGTTTCTATTTTCTAGCATCAAAAGAACACTTTAAAAAAAATCAGATAACGTCTATAAACATATATGAATAACGCTACAAGTTGCCCCGTAATTATACGTAAGGTTTACAATATTTCGGTTTAGTCATTAAACTATAAGCATAAGAACCTCCTCTAATATCTTCGACTGTTTTTTTATGTCTCGAAGGATTACATTGTCAAACTTACTCGAATTTCTATGTCATACTTCTTCAATTCTACTGAGTGTCATACGTGTAGGCTTTATACTCTCTTCTTGCATCTTGAGGAATTAAATCTGGATGATTTAATTCTTTAAAATGAAAGATTTTGAGGAATCAGATCATCCAAAGATGCTCATCTACATATTCACAATCACCTTATCCTTCAAATCAATGGATTTTTCTGGATCTATATATACACTTTATATTTATAAATACTAGAATTTTTTAAAAAGATGATAAATTTTCTAAGTACAGAGAGGCTCAAAAGTCAGTTAACCGAGATATATTTTTTCCAGTTATTTTAAAAACGGTTACAACAGGTTTGGAGCATTGGAACGTGCAGCTTCTTTGAAAGCGGTCGGTTAACCGAATTTTGGACCACCCGCGTTATAAACGAATCAACTGATCCTTTAATTTCATAATTAAGTATCGAATTTATAAATATTCAGCGAAGCAGTCGCGATTTTTATATGGGAAAATTAACTTAGAGTCTGTCCCAATGTAAATTTTGTGGATCGTTTTATCGGATAAATTTATGTAAATTAATTAAATATATAATTAGCCAAAATAACATAATAAATAACGAAAAAAAAATTAAATACGCAATTAGCTAATTATATAACAATTTTTAAACGCAAAAATTAAACGGTAATTGGCTATAATTAATTTTAAAATTATCATTTTCATGAACGAAAAATAATCCAACAACGAATTTAAATTCTGCATTGTAAATACGTTTCTCGAACGGTAAACGGACCGAAAAATTATTGTAATAGCGATTTTTAATTACAATAAGAGGAAATTAATTAGTGGAAAGACAAACAGGAATCCTTTTTTTTAATAATATACATTTTTGTTCTCTGACAGATGTTTGCTTTTGCTCTCTTTATATATATATATATAATTTTTTTTAAATTCAAACTCGTGTTATATATATATATATGTTTAAACGAAAGAATGCGTACAGATGTACAGTACAGTATAAATACGTCAAGGCAGGAGCGAGTTTGTGGCGTGGAATTCTCTAGAGAATCGACAAGACAACCTTGAATGACATATCCCGTCTGCAAATATTTTCTATCGCCCATTTTGTATTAAATTCTGCTGACATTATTCAAACAAGTTTTAAAAAGTGAGGATTTTTCGCATAGATGATCAACCGATAATTAGCTGCATACAGTAGTCATCCTTTTCACATAGGAAATAAAGGACTTTTGCCCATCCACACTCGTTATAAAAAAAAAAAAAAAAAAAAAGCTAGATTTATAGATTTTTCAACGGCATTCGTAATTAAAAATTAATTTCTTTTAATTCGATATTTGTTTTATTAAATTACAAACGAGCGTACGGCTATCCTTTTCGCGTAGGAAAAGCGTTAAGGAGTTTGCCTCGTCCGTCCTACTACAAAGGTTTACATATTATAAATTTTTATAGAGTTTATAGTCAAAATTAACTTTTATATTCAATTTAATTTTTAAAATACGTTAAAAATTATATATTTAGTATTTTCTGAAGGGAAACACATTTAAAAAAATGATGAATAATAAATTTTTCTAGTGTGAAAGACTTAGATTTCTTGTCTCCTCATAGGTTTGAATAGGAAAATTTTGAAAAATTCTTTATTGAAAAGAGGAAAGAGGCATTACTATAAAGTCGAGTACATATACTAGACAAACGATTAATTAAATTTTAACGACGAGAGATAATTAGGAGATAAAGGAGAGACGATATAGATTTTCTATCCCTTGCCAATCTCTATTATTAATTGGATGTAAAGCATAAAAATATTGAATAATCATATTCATTAGTGGAGCTTGGATAACGTTCTTCAATAGACACACGATAAACTACGTGACATTATCCAATAATTAAGAAATTCGTTGTATCATTTTATTCCTTCTTTACAAAATGGGAGATTCTAGATTAAATTTATAAGCGCCAGACAAGAATAAACTATCATTTAGTTATTCCCTCTGGAGCTTTAATGCGAGATAAACAACCTCCCAATTGTTTAACTAACGTTTTCATCTTATTATTTGAATATTTTTATGT
Organism: Centruroides sculpturatus; assembly: GCF_000671375.1. NCBI lineage: Eukaryota > Metazoa > Arthropoda > Arachnida > Scorpiones > Buthidae > Centruroides > Centruroides sculpturatus. The sequence goes on along the minus strand of NW_019384991.1, from coordinate 156,923 downwards.
AGAAATAAGAAACTTTGCGTGGGTTTAAATAGGAAAACTACTGCTTTTTTATTATTTTTTTCCTACGTTGGTCGCACGTGATTTAGAAGCTTTCGTGTATGCTTCGTTTGTTACTAGTTTATGGTCGAACCGTTTGCTATTTTCTTGGGAGAAGTCAATGTTTCGATTTTAAAGAACACGACGATTTCCTGGGAGAGAAATTCCGTGGAGGCTAATGGAAACTTAGAGAATTCTCAATTTAATCAGGTGAAAATGGCTCTTTTCCTCTACGGGGGATACTTTAAAAGCTGTAGAACATCATAGAAAGGGCTAATTTCTCCATAAATATATGATTTATCATCGACTGGAGACTGATTATTAAGGGAAACAAGCTATAAATAGATATTTCTACAGAGAAAGCTGTAAAGAAAAGGGGCTATAAATGGAGGAATAACTCGTAAAAAATGTCACCAAAAATCCGAGTGGGTAAAATCCTTCATATGCTGATGTTAAAAGAATCCTTTACGTGTTTACTTATACAGATTCTAGAAAAGCATAGTAAATTCGAAGGAAAATTTTTATGGTATGAAATTAACATATGTTCGACGTCTTCGAATAAACTAGATACAAATAAAATGAAAGAAATATTGACTGAATATATTTTATTCCTCTCCGTTAAGTAATAAAAAGAATTTAAAAATATTTATACAATAGAATACAATAGAAAACATTAAATACTTATGAATAAAACTGTACGAAACGTTAAAAGGAGAGTATATTTTATCTTATTCTCTAGCAATAATTTTCCATTATTTAATTGTAAAAATGTTTCGACTGCAAAATTAATTGTTTGTCAGATAATTAACATTTCTACAAAAGAGCGAGTACAATGCTTTCGCAGGAAAAAGAACAATTTTGGATGATTTACAATACTTTGTATCATTCAACTGAGCTACACAAATGAACTTTTTAACTACTAAAATATGTTATAATAGTCTATAAAGTAAGTTAATAGTCTATAACTTAATAACATAAATGAGTTTTCTTACGTTGGGAGGCTGCAAACACTTTTGATCCGTCCGATTTTAGTCTAATATTTTGATAGTTTTCACTTTGACAGCGATTATAATTATTTAAAACGGTAACTAACGATTAAATCATTAACAATCGACTTAAAAAAATTATGAATATAATTAAACAGTAATAATTTATATCAATTAATCGCATTACATGAAATAACTTTAAACGTAATTAGTGTAATAATGCCGTTACGACTTGGACCTGTAAACATTATTCGAGGGAAGAATTTAGGATATTTAATAAATAATATACGAAGATCATAAAATGATATATAATTTCGAAAAAGTCTCAAAATTACCTCCAAACATTATTATCTTCTCTTATTCAATTTTGATGCTGGGAGAATTTTCATATATTGGATTTTTCGACCTGGAAATATTTTATTTTTATTAATGTTTTAATAGACGAGGACAAAATATAGATGATACTAAATAATAATAATAAATTTACAATAAATCGCAATCAATTAATTTAACTTAATTAACATGAAAACTTTATATAATTAATGACTCGAGTATCCTTCCAGCATCTTCCTTAAAAAAGATGCTGGAATGATGCTACATAATTCGGTTTCGGACCCACGAAAACTGCGAAATTTTTAATAATCTACAAGATTTATCGAAATATTTCTTCAATTTCGTATCTGAAGTTTATCGTGTAAACAATTCTTCGCGTAGAAACTCATACAGTTATGTAACTCGAAAGGAATTATCGTAAGGTATATACACAGTGAGAGGGTAGTGACCGAGGTTCGTCGGCCACGTGACCACGCCAGTCTGTTATTGCGTGGTTCGAAATTTAATCATCGCCCACGAAGCATTTTAACATTTAAACGAACTACGTGCCTCTCGAAAGACGAGTGTTACGTAACCTTCGACAATAGTTTCGTTGTAAGTGAACTAGTTCATTCTGTAATTAGGTGTGGAAATTTTTCAATAATGTAAAGGAAGCAGAGAGTTGCTAGTTTAATTTTTGCGTGAGAACATGCAATTTCTGATAAAACGCTACTTTAAATATTTTATAATTGGAATGACATGTAAGAGGACGTCTCTCTCTCTCTCTCTCTCCTGAAAGCGAATTTACAAGGTTGCAATTATAAACATTCATTTATTAAATTCATAATTACGTTTCCAAGAGAAATCCGGATTTAAAAACACACGATTCGAATATCATAGATATACAAATGTTTAAACATTAAGATTAAGGAATAGCTTCATAAATATTTATTTAATTTCTTAGAGTTCGGAGCCTCGTAATAGGAATAAATGATTTTGTAGGAAAGATAAACAAAAAAGCCTAAAAAGTTGTCAATTTATTCGAATTTTTAATAAAGATAGAAAGAAAAAGATCATTTCTTCGTAAAATTTTATATAGAAACTGAATTAAACTAAATTTACATGGAGAGTCAGTTATGATAGAACAATATAAATATGCGATCTTGATACTGTATATGAATTTACACATCCTTTTTTCGAAAAGTAAGATCATTTTTACGTTGAATACCCGTACGAATTATTAATTTTATTATTCACAGAATGTAATTATATATAAATATTTTAAGCAAATATGACACTTAGCTACAATTTCAATTTTTTTTTTTTTCTGTTTGTACGCGTTGAAAATGGCATTAACTTACTTACAGCCCCTGTAAATGGCACTTCCCCACGTTAGTTCGAAATACATACAGGAAGACTTCTGCAATTTCGACCAGAAAACTACACGAAAGTATATTTTCTCGATCCTGAGATATCATTAAAGCCCTTTTAAAAATACAAAATGACATTTATTAAATAAAATTTCATTCTTTTAATTCCTCTTTGACGGAATTAGAATAACGAAAAGATTATAATACTTTTGTAAATTAAGGAAACAACTTTTAAAAATGTCAAATTAGAATTTATATATATATATTTTATTCTTACGTTTATATTTGATTTTAAAATCGATAAAAGAAATTTAATTATCGATCAATTTCATTACTATTTTATCGACCACTTTCATTAAAATATCTTCGTATTGTTTGAGATTTCTCTCTTCAGAAAGATGAAACAATAAAGAAATGAATTCCGTTTTAATTAAATAAAAATGAAAAATATCTCAAGTGGATTAACTCAAAATATATATATATATTTTTAATAAAAAAAACAGAATGTTTATAATAAAGATAAAAATAAGAGTACAGAGTTTTTAAGTAACTAAGAAGTAGCACTTTTTATGAGAGGAGGGTGCAATAATTTTAACGTCTTTTTTTCTATTTTAAATGCCATCCAAAGGTAATTCTTTTGAGTGTTTTAGCAACTCGAAACGCTCTTGAATTTGTAATTTAGTTTTTTTTTATTTTATTTTCAATATTTTCTTCACGAGACGAGCACTTAGTGTTTTTTTTTAAGACTCGACCCCATTACCTGAATAAGGCCACCGCTTCAAGTTTAGATTCGTCAATGCTTTGGTGAAGATTACGATCGACAAAAGAGGAACAACCAATGCAGATAGTTGTTGAAACGTGTCCAAATTCGATTCCAAGCCATTAGTTTACGATCGTACACGATGCTATATACAGGTCGTTAATTTTTTTCCTTGGCACGCATCACTTCACAGCTTTCGCTCCTTCGAACGTTGGCATCGAGCTTGTTGATTCGGCCAATTGAATATTTTGGGCGGAGCGGTCAAATTTTAACTCGATTCCGTTTGCGGAATAGCTTTAATTAGTTAAAATCGAGAAGTTGAGCCGGTCGTTCGATAGCAGTAAAACTCGAGTGAAATATTTTTTATTATTAAAATATACTTAAAAGGTCATCACTCAAGTTGTCGTCGTCAGATTAGATGGATGGAGAAGTTTAGGGAAGGAGGGGAAAAAAATATATATTCATTCATTCATCCATCTAACTCAATCTTCCATTTATCTAAGTTAAGTGGGCATGATTTATTTTGAATAAAAACTTTCGAGTGTGGGCGCGCAAACTTCCAGTCTATTTCTTGAAAAACTGCAATTTTATAAATCAATTTTAAATATATTTCTATCCAGTTCTATGTTAATTTTACCAGAATATCGGATGTAGCATATAAAACGCGGTTAACTGACTTTTGAACCACCCTGTACTTGCTCCACTCAAACAAAGCCAGATTATTATTAAATCCCAAGTTTAGTTGATTATATTGCTTTTAAGATAATTGAAATAAAACGATAACTGCTTAAGTTATCATATACATGTGTATTACATACACAGTATATACAAATTCCATTGTGGGCTTAATGTAAGTTCAGTCAATCTAACAAACATTATCATCATGGTTTACAGCACATCGGAAATTAAATTTTGGCAAATTAACTGTAAAATTTATTATTATTGATCAATTTAGATAATGTTTATCTCCAAATATCACTCAAGAAACCTGGAAGAATTGCTTAATATCGAACGAAACAATGTACCAATTACATGTACTGTACCATATCCGTTTAAGAGAAATGGCAGTTATATAGGAAATTTAGAATCATGTTTCCGCTTAATGAACAATTTATTCGGAATTTTAATTTTGGAAAAAAAAATATAGGCTATATATTATTGGAAAGAAATCTAATTGACTTACCAGCAAGATAATCAATAAGAGCTAAAATATGCACAGAAATGGAAATTTTAAGGTAAAGAAAAGGCTTCAATCCATAATTACAATCCAATAAATAAAAAGAGTGTCACAAAAAATAAAGAAAGAAACGGAAGAACAGCAAACAAAATGGCGCCTTGTATCGATTTCGATTGATCATACGTTTACAAGCAATAGCTCTGAAAAATCTTTAGAAAAGTGACAAGATTCCTGGTCAAAATTTCAGAAAAAAAATTATCGATAAAGAAATTTCATTTTAATTAATCAAATCGATAATTCAACTTGATTTATTTAACATAAAAATAATAAAATTTTAGTTTATTATATAAATATGCTAATTATGCAGATAATATCAAAATTACCAAAGACTTAGTATTAATTTATACATTATTTGCTGTATTTATATTTTTACAAAAATATAAATTATACATTTCGATATGTTAGTATTGGATAAATATGGCATTTATATACGTCTCGAGAGCTAAGTAAAAATCTGATGTTTCTTAATAAGAATTTACTTTTAAAAGAATATTTCGAATAATAATATTGTAATAATTTTTAATGATGAATATAATGATCCGATGGTCAAATTTGACAAAATATTCATAAAAGAGAGGAAAAAAAATACTTAATTAGAAATAAACAGAGAAAAGAAGGAAGAAACATCATCGGACATTAGCGCTAATTAAAGATTTTAATTTTATTTTAGTGCAGTCATTTTCGACTATTTAATGCATCATTCTGCAATTTGTCACATTTAGTTACGAAGCGTCATCATTCCATCCCGTTACCATAGCAACCGATAATTTCCTAAATGACTTTTTTCCTCTCTTCTTTCTTTAACTTCGATACGGTATCATCGACTGAGAAACACCGACCAATGGCAGACGGCGTACCAAATATTCTTCTTTCTTCTTCATGGTTATCGAAATACGTTTAACATTGTATTTTGACATGGAGGAAAAAATCGGAACTTGTTTTGTTTCCGGGAAGAGAACAAAACAAGTCGGGGACTGCTAGAGTATTAAGTTGTTTGGGTCGATCGTCCTTGGAACTTTCCACATGCTACAACAATGTCAAAGGTTTTGCTTTTCCAGTGTTTTATTCCGGTTGTCACAACATTGGAGTAGGTCACATTGAATTCCACCCAATGGCTCGGTAAATCGTAAAAACCCTTTACAGGTATTAACTTTATTTTACTACTATAACCGTAAATCCTCTTTAAAAGGTCTGTAAATGCGTTTAAAAGCCGAAAGACTTCAGTCGTTTACCATTAATTGGGGTGGAGCTCCTCTTACTATTATAAATAAAACTCCACCTGGAAATTCAACTAAACTGCTTATTATATACTGCCGTATTGGAGAAACGTCCCATTTATAATTAACATTACGAAATTACCTGCTTAAGTTTCTCAAACAATTGGCTTCGTCTCAATAAAACTCGATATTTTCTTAGTATATAATTGCTGTTTAACCCCAATTTAACCTTTCGTTGTGCTGCTTTGCCAAAACATCTTAAAAGTCGTAGAGAATATTGAGATGAAGCTTTCAAAATTTCGTCTCTATAACGCAATACCTCGCTGAATGTATATATTTATAGCTATTTCAGAAAAATTTCACGTTGATATTCATAATTACATATAATTTTGAGTAATATACTGCTTGTATAAGCTCCAGTTCAATTAGAAAATAATTACACAAAGAAATTAATTAACGATTTAAAATGTGCTTAAAATATCATATTAAAATGTGATCTATATAATTATAGTAAATTTTACAGTAATTTTCTGTACACAAACTCCACCTCAATGTTACAAAATGTATTCAAATGATATTGAGTTTGACCACACTCAAAGAATTTTTCTGTAGATATTGAGCGGGAGCCTGCAAATGAATTTTAAATCAGATCCGAATAGATCCTATCCAACCTTGGATATAGTGGATCAGTGGCACACTATCCTATGGGCAGAAAGGGCAATTGTTTGAGGCCCCCACCAACAACAGGGTGCCTCCAAACCACTGTAATATAAATATTGAAATTTAAATTTAGCTATATATGGGGACTCTGGATTGCCGGTGTGTCTCAGGCGCAGGGCACACTGACACAGTGCAGATGTTAAAACCCGGCAGAAATTGCGTTAAAAACCGAACGAAGATACCGGAGAATTCCCCCAAAAAATTCCCAGAGAAGAAGCAAACACTGTACGGTACATGAGACCTCGTAATTCAAATTTGCCTGTGTCCCTTTAAGCACCACTGTGGTGGATCACTACTACTGCCATCCGAGTCCTGGAAAAACCATCACAAAGCGATCCACCTACTTCCGATGGGTTTAACATTACAAATTGAAATTAAGCTGGAAAAAAAAAACAGAAACCATAACATGCCATACGCTTAAAATACAACACTTCACTCAGTATTACGGTAAATTTAATACCAGTCGTTAAAGCAAGGGTTGTAAAACCAGCGGGATGTATTATCATATACAGCAAAAGCTGTCCAAACCGGAACCTGAATAAAGCAGAAACCTTCCTAAACGGAAAGAATTCTTCTGAACTGGAGCGATTTTCTATGTTAAAAAATATCGCTGTTCAAAACAGAACCTGCCAAACCTGAAAAATATATTCCGGTTTACACAGGTTTTACTGTAGACAGAATTGTACTTAGAGTATGTTTTTATTATTACACTAAATGTATATTTATCCGATTAATTAATCTAGGTTAAGACACAGTTAAATCTCAAGAATTCTGTCTTATAAAAAAAATATAAAGAATATATGAGTTTTCTTTTAACGTTCGGTTCCTTGGCAATATATTAAACATTCAACATAAACTTCTGGTCGAAATATAAAAGTACTGTATCTCTCTTTTAATCTATGCTTATATATAAATAGATCTCTTAATATTTATAAACTTCATGAATTAGTTAAGGAGAAGTCGCATTAAAATTCTACAGTACGTGTTAGAATAGGGAGGAGAAAGGACAATAAATAAAATCATCTCTCGAGATTGTCTCCTTTATGTGAGACTCATCGCTTCAGTTATATATTATTATTTTATTTTTGACTCAATCATTATATATACATACATACATACATACAGACGTTTAGAAGCTTTCACATTACAAACTCTTCCACTAAAAATTGATCTTCTCGAGGTGCTGCTACAGTATTAACGTATATGATACGAATTTTTTAAGCTGGCAATTAGAATGCTGTTGAAACAAATATTATATTTAATAATCGGTGGTGCGTCATAGCTTCAACGAATTTGAATTAGGAGGCCCTTTGTATAGTATTGAATTCAGACATTTTTCTTATAAAAAGGTTAGCTTGGGGCCCCCTTAGGATGGGCTCCACCGAACGTGTGCATACCTGTTAGCAAGTGTGTAGTAATAAAAAGAAGTAAAAGGTATTTAAGTTTCTCTAATCGAAAACTGGCAATCTACTAACCATGCAAGCAGAGTTCTAAAGCGAATTAGCAGTCTGCGATAATGTTATTTCTTGGAAGGGAAGTTCATCAAGCCATTTCTATCATTAGTTAAAGATAAAAGGAACCGTTTTTTTTAAGGATTAATGGAATTGTAATGTCTAATTCCTAACTGAAATTTGTCCAACCGAAAATTAATTTCTTATACAACAACAAAATTGACATATTTTAATGATAATCTTGTACAGACTAATACGTAAAAAGAGAAGAGAAAAATATGTTTTTAATGTTTATATAATAATAATAATAATAATATATATTTAAAATTCGAATTTAGCAATAATTTATTTTTGCAGATGTTTAATGGTGAAGAGAGAGAGAGAGATAAATGATAATCACATATTTAATTAGAGGCGCCATCTTGACCAGTCTTGTTACTATATTAGCACGTGTAAGCCTATATAGATGTAATAACTTAAAAAATAAATAGACGTACACTTAAATTTCTTTAGTACGAAGCTAAAATTTCTTCTTTCTAGTTATTATAAACGAGACAAATTGAGTAACCAAATGATTTTCTTGTTTTAGTTCTTTCTAAGAATATAGAATTTCCATCAAACTTTTTTCTATGTTTGCCATGCTTTTAGTTAAGTTTGACTAATGCTAAGTCCGTTATTAGATTTTCTTTTAGATGAAAACTTTTATAACTAGTTTTTCGTTGGAAAATTTTCGTGTCCTTTTACACGTTACGTCAGAGTTAAAACGTGGAAAAGTGGAACATTAGTTGCGGGACGTTTATCGATTTTCCTCCATTGTTGTAAATAAACATATTTATCAGGGCTTGCACCTTGGTAATGTAATTTTCGGATCGGTGACTGCAACCGAATATATTATTATTGTAAACAGTAATTGCGGTTAAGGTACCGAAAAACCCGTTCGCGTATGGTAAAACCCACGAAGATACGAAAGGTTACGATACGGAAAGGTCGTGGGTGGTTCGATAATTAGTCGAATGTAAGTGAAAATTCAGTCATCCCCGCGGTGAATGGTCAATTACATCAAAATTCGAGTAGGTTTTCTCGTTGTAGAAAGGTGTTTTTAATGAAATTAGCAATCGCTTCGGTCCAGTTTTATCTGATTAAGAAAGTGGAACGTGTTTAAACTTTTATACGTTTATTAATTTTTAAGTATTCCGTTCGATTGTTTGAGCAACGAGTGAGAAGATCTGCACAGATTTGTTTGGCAATTATCTATCAGCAAAAAGTAATTTAATTATGCAAAATCAAAGTAAGTTACAAAACGAAGGTCTTAGATGGGTAAGAGGGGCTAATAGGCTAAGTGTGCCTCGATCTAAAAGGTCCACTACGCACTGAGATCTTAGATTCGAAAATAAAAAATAATTAAAAAACGCTTTCATATATTTTTCCTACAATAAGTTATATTCTAAATAATAAATCAAACTTTTTACGTGTTACTTTGCATCTGTACTACGAAAGAAATCTCAGCCTACTCCGATTGATACAGATCCAAAGCTGCAATAAACAAAAACTTTCTTGGTTGGTTCCGATTACAACGAGTTAGATATAGCTTAAATCCGAACTATCAAAGGAAAATTACCGAGTAGTTAAAGTTGTTTTTCCTTCTCGGACGAACGACCGCCTTTAACCAAAACCTTAAATCCGACCTTAATAGGCTCAGAAGACACTGCAATTACCGGATTACAGTGACTCTCCCATCGAATCGGTCGGACGTCCAACCGAGTCCCTAATGAATTATATTCATTAACAAAGCATCCCCTCGGCTAAACTAAAGGCAAAAAACACACATAAATTATTGTGTATTATGACCAAGCTATCGTTAGTGAAATCATTAGTTTTAATGATCCTTTTTACGATTTATGTCGTTAACAACAACGACGTTGATTTACATACGTCGCCCGCTCGACAGCTTTAAAGGAAAAATGAGAACGGATAAAGTCGAAGTGAAGAAATTGGAATAATTCCTACGTGCATCCTTTTTCGTAATACCATAAGTCGAGAACGTTCTGTTTCCTTTCTCCGAAATCTAGTAATATATCGAATCCGATGACAGTACCAATGATACCATCTCTTATGTGACATTATTGAAGTCGACGTAACTTTGTTGATATTTTCTGATAAGAAATGTTTCTCTTATAAGAAAACATGCAAAAATCTTTCCGAATAAAGTTAATAAGGTTGTAATTTACAGAAACTAATGCTTTATGCTCTCATACTTTTATTAAGTGTTATTGACTAGTAGAAGATTTTTAAAAAATCAATATGATTACTTTTCTTGATTTTTCCAGAAGACCAAAATGTATTAAAAACAATCCTTAACCTTTACAGATACTATTTTTAATATAATAGATTCACTCTCTCTCTCTGTGTGTGTTTGTGTGTGTTCGTTGTGACTCGTGGAAGCATTGCAGATGTCCCTTCTATCTTAATCTGTTACGGTATTCTCGTTTGAAGAGAAATTCCTTTTATATGTTCCTTACTGATCTTTGGTATTTCCGCTTCCTTTATTTATTGTCTGGATTGTGTTAGTCATCTTTTCGAGAAAATTTTTCCATGTGATACGTTTCTAAATATAAGATCTATCGAGTTTGAAAGATGGAAACTTTGATATAAACTGATGTAACTTTAGTGAAGTTTCGTCAACAAGCCTTATTTTCTATTGAAGTTTTCTTTTACATTTTTTAATGATGATTTATTCATTTTTTTCAATGAATATTTTAAATTTTGTGAATAGTTTTATCGTTTATCAATTCCGTTTCGATTATCATCTCTTTATGTTATGGTATATACAGTATGATTTGTCTGGGACTATATGAGAAGCCGGTTTGTAAATATTTATTTTGCATAAGTATATATGTAAATAAAATCAAATAGTTACGAATTCACGGAAAAGTTTTTACTGATATCTTAGATATTTAAATGAGAAAGAAATTATACAGAATAATTAGACATATACGTAATGTCAAAACTCGGAATAGCGTACTCCTAAACAGTGCTAAAAAATACTATTAAACGAATTCCCCCCATAAATATTAAATTCTACATTAATAGTTACTGAAGAGTTCTCTGTTTAACATCGATTATCATCATCAAGTAACTTTCGAGGTTTCCAACTCAAACCTTTGTGCATATCTTGTTGTTATAACCGAGGTGTTCGTAATTAAATGACCCTATTCAATACCGTCTAGAAAAATATTTATCAATCGAAATGCAACCAAATCTGATATGGTGACATTTTAGGGCATGCGAAAGGCCGGCATATCCTTAAAATAAAAATTAGTACTCAAAAACCACCACTATGGCACTTTTGGCGCTGCAACAAAAGATACTCGTGCTGCACAGAGACATCAGCGAAGCGGAGGAGGCTTCTTTGATGTGGTCCCCATTCTTCCAGTACGTTCAATGACCAATCTTAACTGGTCCTCTACGATGCTTCTTACATGCATTGTCCTAGTCTTTCAAGGCTGTCAACATGTTCTCGATAAACCGCAATTTTTAATGTCCTCACAAATAAAACTGCTTTTTTACTGTTTACAGCTCCAGAAATGCCACAGTGGCGAGTTTTGGTATTACATTTTTTATGGAAATGTCTTCCTCAATGTCACTAGATCAAATTTGGTTCTTGTCTCTGTAGACAGCGTTGAATAGAGGCACTGTACGTTAATTACAATCGCCCGATATAATTCTCGTTTGAGGTACCTCATTTTACAGCACACTCGATTTAGTGCTGATTTCGGAGAATAAACTGTGCCACTAAATCGATGTTACATTATAAATTATAAACAAGGAGCAGAGAATAGAAGAAAATATTTTTTTAAAATTTTATTCAACAGATGTAAACCATGTAAATGTAACAACTGTTTTGCTACGTCACAATATCCCTCATGAAAAAATTATGAAACATTTCCAGAGATCGTTACATATTTAATTAATGTAAAATTACTTTAAATAATTCATTTTACAAAATAAAACTTCGAAAATTACTTATTTAATTCGCTAACTTTTTACCTTTCATTTTATTACATATTAAAACAGATAAAATTTTTCTTAATTTTAACAATAAAATAAAATTCTAAGATTCGTCCATATTTTTGGTACGAATTTTGCAATCTTTATAGTTATAAGGATAAAAAAATTCTTTAAAAATTTGCAGAAAAATTTCACCGAATTTCACAAAAAAATCCTATAATGTCGTAAAGTAACGACAGTAGTACAGTAGCGTGTCAATTTAATAGAGGATATTGTGTTACTGCGTTGATATCAATACTATAATACAATCGATATTGAAAATGAAGTATATGCACTTGTGTAACCCTGTAAGCATGCAGACTGATTTTAACCATCAAATTTAAATTGTTGCTTCAATTAAATCGCATTTGATCAATATTCGGTTTTCACTAAACACTCCGATTCATTCTCATTTCCTTTCCACAATCTGCATAATTCGATTGCAACAGCCAAAAATCACCAGATTCCATAATTATACTTTTTTTTTCTATTCGAATCAACGATTCTATTTTATATATTTATAATAATAATAATTAAATTTAAAAAAACAAAAGAATTTTTCCTAATACACGAGAAATGAACGAAATGAATAATTTATAACAAATTACTTTTTGGTGGTTCTCGTTATATATGAGGCCCTGGTCAAATTTTGGAGGGATGCAAGAGGTTCTAGAAGGTCCCACTCAGGTCTGAGAGGCATTCTACAATCGCTAGAAATTTTTGTAGTAGAAAAACTTCTAAAAAATAAAATAAACTCGGATAAAAAATAGAAGAGCGGGAATAAATTCATTATAAATTTAGAACCGACAAACATCTCAAATCTTAAATAATAATCTGTAAAAAGATTAAACACAGAATGGATGAGGAAATAATTCCAGTTAATTAAGTATGTAATTGCTGTCAAGCATAATAAGTATTATAGAGTTTAGTACTTTATCCAAGTGCTCTCTTCGTGTAAATGGAATATTTTAATTTTTTTTTTAAATAAACACTGTAAGATGAGAAATAAAGTAATAAATATCGTTCCGCTTATCGATTTTCGGTATGACATATAATAATCTTCGTTGCTGCGTGATTGCAAAATTTCCCTTTTATTTATTTTTCCCTTTAAGTAATATTACTAAAAAATATCGACTAAAATTTGCAACAGTTAAGAATTTATTTTATCATTTTAATGCGCTTTTAAATGATCTAAAACTGGTGAACATTATTAAATGCTCGAGATTTTCTTCTGAGGCACATAAATAAAGGAGAAAAAGTTATTGTGGATATCAGAGGAAAGATTCTATTCTGTGGATAATTGAAAACCATTGAATTCGCGTGTATTAAATCAAAGGAAATCGCATAAATTAAATGAATATTTCCAAACCAAAATAGCTTCAAATTTTTACGTTTAAAATTTTCTGATGTGTATAATAATAATAAACTTTTCCAGGATAAAATATTAGTGAATTAACGCTGAAACGACGAATTTGTCTCCCGGCAATTTTAATGCACTACAGAAACAACAGTTCGGTCCTTTCCTAAATTAATTTTTATACCGGTGATCGATTAATAACCATAGTAGATTATATAACTTACAAATTAAATCTAAAGTTACTGAACTTTTTAACTCTATACGCTCCAAACATTGTCAATTTAATCTTAACAGGCAAATTTCTCTATTTAATAAAAAAAATTCTGAATATACGTCTTTAAAATTCGAATTAAAATGCTATTAAGTAAGGTATATACTATTTTAAATTTCCATTCGTACTTTTATAACATTTAAATGTTCGATCCACGGTTCAACAGCTGTAGTCTTAGAAGTGAAATTCTGTACTTCCAGATATATAAATGCCGTTGTACCATTACCAAAGTGATTGACAAGACCTGAAGCAAAATCAAAATTAGTTGACAGGTTAATTTGACAGGAATCGTTTTGCTTATTTAAAGAGTTAGCTCAATCGCCAATACAACTTTGTAAAATTTTTAATAGATTTTACTTCACATAAAATTCCATCATATCGAAGTTTTCGACTAAGAAATTATTCTCGATAAATGATGATAAAATATTTTTCTCGATTTAATATCTTTTTCTAAAAAGAAAAAGTAATATTCGATATATGTTGACAGTTGATTTAGGTTGGTTTGAAACTGCAGAATAGCATCTTGCAAAAGATGTAAGACTATCTCACATCAAATCACTAAAAGAACGATCGGAATTCTGCTTGCTTGTAAAAGATTTATACCAATTTCTTCGATTTAAGCTTAGCTTCTAGATATTTTCGACTAAAATCTATATATCTGTACGCCATTGAATCCAACTTAAGCTCAATTCTTACGAGAGAAAACTGTTAAATCTCTCCGATCCGACTACTTCTGATTGAAAATACACGTTAGAATTTAAAAAAAAACATTACGGAATATTCGCCGCAAAAAAAACAGCGAAATATCCCATTACACTTCAAAAGATAAGGGAATAATTTATAAAAATAGTAAGCAATTTTTACTGTAAAATATGACTGCCCGTGATTTCTTTACATACAAAACCATCCGAACATAGTATTAAGCAAGTGCTAAACCCATTACTCACAGTCTAATGTAATAACAGCATTGAAGTAGCAAAGTTTGCTCGCCCACGTTGGATGTATACAATACATATTAATGAATGTATCTCTTCATATTATATACTAGAGCCTTATTCTATCAACGTAATTAAACAAGACTGAAATTCAAGAAGATTAAAATTTGCATAGCGGATGATTGAAATAATGTTTACTTTAAAAAAAAGTAATTAAATAAGCTTGTGTAAGTTTTATACTTTTTAGCGTAGTTTTAGTGTAATAATACGAGTACTTTGATTAAGTTATAAGCTGACATTCTCTTCTAACATTATCAAAAACTGAATATGGCTTTTTAATGTCTTTACGTAATTGTTTAACAAGCTATAAAAAACAATTAAAAAACCTTATCGAATTGTTAAATTTCCTGGAATAATTATTTTAACTCGGAGACAGGACCATAAAAATAGAAAGAAAATTACTCATTTTTACAATTTTTTTAATATTATTTTAATAAAATAATATATATATCACGTACTTTCATTAAACATAAGGGGAAAAAAATAGACTAGAAATTACAAAACTGGAGGGGGGAAGTTCTTCAAAAGTGAACATTCATCATCGTTAGACTTGAAGGAGTCAAATTGAAGAGAGAAAACGTAAAAATACAAAAATTAATGCATAAAATTAAATACAGAATTAGAAACTCGTCCGTATAAATTAAATTTATCATTAATTAACCATCATCCAAGATTCTTTTATGTCACTTTTCAAATTAATATTTTTACTATTTTTCATATCTTGTTAGCAAATAATGTTTAAAATTAATTTTATTTTAAAGTGATAAGTCAACAAGCTCTTTGATTACCTATTAAAAAAAGAGAAGAAAAAAAATTAATTCCTCATTTTGCTTCAACCAAAAATCCGTTATTTATCGTCAAAAAAATATTTTTTAAAGTAACAAATTTAACGACGACGAAATTATATAAATTCTTATATTTTAAAAAAAAGAATAAAGGAAAGAAAAATCTGCTATTTTCTCTAACGTTTGTGAGATCTTTGTACGTTCTGAAAGGCTACAAAACAAATTCTTGCCTTTCACAAATTTAAAGAATTCTTCTTTTGATTTATATCGTGTTTTTTTCTTAGCAAACGTGTACATTTTACGACGTATAAAAATGAGAATATCGAGCAGTTCTGACCTAATTTTGTCTTTGCCACCGAGCAGCAACTAGTGCAAAATAATTACACACAGAAGAAAATCATAAGATTTTATTCTTAATACGTTAAGAACCAAACAGGAAAAAAATAGTCTTCTTACACAGAGAAGTTTTTTAAAAAATAATAATAATAATTTGCGTAAGCAAAATTGGATGATTTAATGGGATTTAAAAACTTTTTATCATGTCTACAAATTACATTCAGTATAGTAAGAGGATTAACGTGATTTTTAAAACCTAAACAATAAAAAAATTTCTGCATAATTTTACATAAAAATAACTATTTTAAATCAGAAAAATTACATCTCGAGACTTTAATAGAATGGAAGCTACAAAAATAACATTAATCTATTTATGTATGCACTTATATCACCTCGTTTAACACCCCACTAAAAAAAGGGGGGGATAAATATTAGAAAATTTATTTAAAATACATAATTATTATTTGGAATTTTTTAATATATTCATGCTAGACAAAGTATAAATAATTGATTATTTTAATTCTGTCTTTAGTATAGACTATATACATTAACACATTTATCACCTCTCTATAAAGTTTTATGACTTCGTTTTAGTTTATTACATNTATTAAATAAAAAAAAAAATATGGCAAAATTTATGATTCAAATTTTAAATATTTAAAGTTTTATATTTGCCAAAACTGGAATTTTTATATAAACCTAGAATTACGTAAAAATATTTAGCAACTGTATAATTTGCATATCGATGGATAAAAACGTGTCATTCATAAATAAGTAGCATTTAAGAATAGTTTCAAACAAATATTTTATGTTGATAAAACAGTTTGACGTTTCACTGTTCCATACTTTACACCACTAGTATTATGACTTTCATTTTCCATGCCGGAAACTAAAGATGTAAAGAAGAATTTATGTCGACTTTTAATACCTTTTTATCAGCATTATTTTTAAGAAATAGCATTAAAAAATTCTTTCAATCTCAAATTTTTAACATTTCTTATAATATAAAATAGATTAATAACTGGTTTAGATTGTCCTTACCAATTCATAACCCATATTGATTTAACGTCTTGATATCCGTTAATTTATTTATTAACTTTCGCTCATTTATCGATACCATTTCCTATATTTAATATCTGAAAAATGAAATATAATAAGATAAGATTTCGAAAATTTCGCATCAAAATTGTCGTGAAAGAAATAGAAAAAACGAATTAATATAAATTTAAATTGCTTTCATTAATTACAATGTAACTATCTTACTGGTTAATTTAAATTCGATATATCCAATCATACGCTTTTAATCGTTATTGATAATGATATTGTGTTTGTACTGGTCAATTTAAAATTTAAATTAGCAAATGAAATGGCTTGGGCGGTTTTGTATACTTTCCACGAATGTATTAGTCTTCCTTCACAGTCTTCCTTGATTTATATCGTACTAGTTAGTTGTATCGATTGATTTAAATTCGAATTAATCAATGGTATGTTTTTGCATGTTTAAATATTTTGATATCGTGGTTAAATTCAATCTGTAAAATGTATTTTTAAATCAAAATCTCGAGAATATGGAAGAGCTTTTTGGATATAATCAATCAACACAAGACACTAATTGGTACATTGATATACTGATTATAATGAGTTTTATTGTATAAGCTGTATTTATGATATAATTACTGTACGCATTATGATAATTTAATTTGACGATTCGGTTATAAAATAAATTAATTTATTTTTATAAAAATAAAATAAACATACAATAAATTACTTTTTATTTAACAATAGTTTATTTACTATATTGATTTTTCATTACTTAGACTCACTATATTGACTTTTTCGTTATATTATATCTAATTACCCTCAAACGTCTTGTTAAATGTAATTTTTTCTAACACATAAGCGGGAAATTTTTCTTAATCTGAAGGCTACATTTTTGTTTCAAAAGGTATCCTATAACAGTGCTAAGGAGTATTGCAGATTGCATACATTCAACATTCGTTCACAAAAATATACACGAATTATATTTAGACAGACGTCTTAATAAAAAATATTTTTGATGATTTATCTTAAAAATAAACAAAACTTAATTTTATTCTTTGTCAGACTACACTAGAAGCGACAGAAGGCCGCAGACTCCTACCTATGTTCTAATCTGTACTGTACATCCATGTTCTCTCAGTTTATAGATACAAAAAGTCTCACATTAAAGTAAATAACATTTGAATTTTGTAATAAATCTTCTCAACAGCTATATGTAATTTGCTATAAATTTTAAGGGCTTATCACATCACAGTTTTCAATTGGAAAGTTCACTGAGATTTTTTATTACACCAGTATGTACAGTACAGTACATTCGGGCCATATACCCTTCCTTGGTTATAATTCAAGAGCTTTCTTATTTTCCAGTTTGTATTTGACATTAAATTTTAATTTACAATTGGTATCCATCTCTTAGTTCCACTGATATGTAAATATCTATTCGTTGTCATGCAATCACCTGGTTTTCAACATTTGGTAACCACATCTCTTGCCATTATATTATGTTTGAATTTTGATTTCAGCTAAATTAAATACAGGTTTATTATATTCTTAACTGTAAATTAAATTATTTGAGAAATGTAACTTAGTTACATTTTATGAATTTTACACTTAGATTTCTATAAGGAGATTCCAATATGATGTCGCTAACATCATATAAAATAGTGATGTTAGCAATGATTTTATTATTATGGTGGTGCAACCTACATGGCTTATGTATCGGTGCCTAATGCTATGCCGGACCAGAGTCAAGGTATAACTACGGAACAAAGTAGACTACTATAATGTTTACGTGCTGTTCGTGTTTAAGAATTACCTGATTATGTGACGTGTGTTTAAAATGACAGCTTTATATCATGTGATGTGTGCACTGATGTAAAGTCCTAATTCTTCTAGACTTCTGTGTAGGGAGTGTTGTATGATGCCTATGCAAAAAAGGATTAATAGCACAATTATCATTCTCTACAAATGCTATATTATTATTATTAAAAAATTTATCAATAGATTATTATTCATTAACTTTAACCTCTCCAGCTTAACATTTTCTTATTTTTCTAATTATACCTATCTATTTAAATCAATCTATGATCTCAGGATTTTTTTTTAAAAAAAAGCAAGAAAATATTACTTAGGTTATTGTTTATCTATTGCTTAAAGCAATAGATAAATAATAATACAAAACATTTACAAAAAGGTATTTTGTACATGATTATTTATTTATAACAATTCAGAACATATAAGATACATTAAAAGATATTTATTATGTTCTCATTTTCTTGTGCAGATTTCTAGTTATAAAATTGTAATTTAAATCTACAAAACCAATATGACAAAGCTGCTGCAGACTGCAATTGAACTTATAATCTACAAATTTTCTATAAGTTTTACCCAAAATTTTAACAGAGTACATTTCTTTTACTAACTTTTATAATTTTATTTATTAATAATTATTTAATTAATTTTAATTAATTCATTTTTATTGAAATGAAAATAATTTCAGAGATTTAATAAAAAATATCGACAATTTGTCATTTCGAATTTTTATAAAAGCCAAATTTTCCCTTATTAAAAAAAAAATAATATGAAATAAAACAAACCTTAATATTAGTTTTCTACAAATCACACAAAGTAAATATTAAGTTAGTAATCTAAATCATTTTGGATATCATTTACCAAGATAATTGCTCTTTGTTATTATGTAAGTTTCCTCATTTCAAGCAGAGATAAAACTTTTCTGTTTCTTATCAATATTTGTTTTGTACTTGATCTTTAGTTTCATTACAAAAGAAACTACTTAATAGTAAACCTATTATGCTAAGAATATTAACTAATTTTTAAGCCAAAACAATGTACTACCTTTACGTGTTTTAAAATATATTATTAATGAGTGTTCGTGTTAATGATTTTCAGAAAATTAGCAATAAAAATACGCTATCTTTAAAGATCTAAGTGCATTAATTCCTTTTTAAACTGCATAAAAAAGAAATACTGTCATCTAGGATCTCCTAAGAAGAAATTCATCTGATATTTCATTCCAATAATTATAGATTTAATTTTTAGCAACTGCATAATTTTTATCGCAATCGGAGATGAATGCAGATTCTTTTGGACAACTTTGAATCATTTATTCCTCAATTCGATCAATGAATGAAATTGTCGTTTCCAAACATCCACACGTCCCATTATGTAAATACATTCTACAATACAATGCACAAAGCAGAAGAAAACAACAACAGCAATCTACTAGCGATTTATGCCAAATTTCTTACATTTAAAAAAATATAACAGTGGGTCTTTTATTTGCATACGACAAAATAGAGAACAAACAGCGCCTTGCTCTTTAACATTAATTCGCTCTGAAGTTAGATGGCACTTAAGAAGAAAGAACTGCTAACAGCATTGTTTAATAGTAAGAGAGTAAATTTAGTTAAAGAACAGGAAAATTCCATATACAGCACGTTACTATTTTATATTGTAATTCATAAAAACATGCTTTGATAAGAACCACTCTGCTTGTCTTTCTTCATTAAAATGCTTTTCTTATGTAAAACTTGATATCTTTTCGTTTCCTTTTTCCCCCTATAGCTTTGAGAATTGATAACTTTTTTTTAAAATCTCTTATAGTAAAATGTTACTAAATTAAATTTATTTGGTTCCATTTTATTCGATTGTACCACCTCCTGCAATCCAATCAATTCTCTTGTTTCATATTCAGGAGGCTAACTGACATTTCTTTCATTTATAATGCACGCCGTTCGTTTCGATTGCTGTATTCTTTATTATCTGAATATATATTAGGCGAAAAACTTTTTAAACGTTAACATTTTTTTAACTTCAGTAAACTTGTAATTTCTACACGTACTGTACCTAATGTGATAACGTACAATTAGCATTAAGTTCACGATGTATGTAAATTAGATCTACAAAATGAAGTAAACTTTAGTGTAAATTTTCGATAGAAAAATATATATAAATAATTTTTTATATAACGAAACTTAATTTTAAAAATCATGTCAAGCTTTCTTAAATTAAATTTTATTAGAAAATATATTTTCTGTTGTCATAAAAAGCTAATCGAAATATATGACTCGTTTTAAAAGCCTTTTAACAACTAAAAAGTATTATAACGATAACTCTATTCGTCCATTAGAGCGATAACTTCGGTTAGAACAGCTTAAATTTTCTGTAAAGTCGATAAAAATATAAAACAACTAAAGAATTGGAAAGTGATTTCAAAAATGGCTTTATCTTTTCAATAAATCAACATCTTATAATTATAAAAAAAGATGCGTATAAATCGATAATTCTATAAAAATCAATTAGAATATTTTAAACTTTTTCAATTCGATTTTACTGTGATAAAACCACTTCATAATGTAATCATAATTACACGCAATCAACGCCTATCCTGAAGTACCCAAAAGGGGAACCAACTCAACAATTAAAAATATTTAAATAATTAATAAGGACCTTTTATCAGCACATGCAAGACGATTGTATTGCGGTTGGATTCGCCACTGTACCACAAATTCAATTTTTGTTCAAATCCTTTGCAAAGTATTTGATTTATATTAATATTAAAATCCGAAACGTCCACTAATTTGTTTTTAATTTCCTTAAGCAATTTATAAATTTATAGATTACATGAGTGAATTACAAATATACTTCTTTAAAAACTGTTTAAAACTCTTGAATAATACGTCAATAATAAAAATATTCGCAGCAAATAGAATCGAAATTACACTTAACGCCATTACAATAATAAAAAAAAAATTTGTTATATATTCCAAACACAAAAGATTATATTAACTTTGAAAATAACTGCATTAATTTAAATGTATTCGGAGAAAAATTCCATCTGTCAGACTACGTAAAGCACAATAGTAAAATTTTCCTTTTCCTACGAAAAATGCTTAAAAATGAGAATGGACCGGGAGAGAGAGAGAGAGGAGGAAAAAAAAAAAAAAACATTAAATTCACTTAAATGTGATTGGCATGTATTACGGTATTTTACTTAAGAAGGCAAAATATTCTAAAGAAATGTTTAAAATTGATTTCTACGATAGCCATCTTGATATATGGCTGAAAATCGGCCGTCTACCGTTACACAGCTAATGCCAGCTTCTCGTACAGTAGAATTTGTTCAATCCATTTTACTATGTCAATACTTAACCAAAGCCATATTTTATCCTATTTATTAATATGAGATCGAATAGTGAGTCCAATGCAGCTTTACGTCAATACGCACACCAATTGTTTTTGTTTTGTGTTCGACTATTGGGATTTACGAGTAAAGCTATCTAATAATTCGATATTCTACATTTTTGTGTAATATTTTTCTCTATGCGAATCATTTTTCTGTTGATATTCTTTTTCCAATTTGAATTCTTTTTGGATTCCTCGCCGAAAAATCGTGCAGAGATTTACATAATTCGGTAAGTTTTTAAGGTAAATCGCTACTCGCTCTTTACTAATTTGTGTACCATTTAATGTGTGATTTGTAGTGCGTACACTTTCGATCGCATTTAACTTATTAAAATTATCATTAGAATGAATGTCAAATAGTTATGTGCAACTATACACGCTTCCACATCGATTAGTAGTGGCTTTAATTGTGAATTTTGTAATGTATATACGATCAAAGTAGAGTACATCTATAGCTTTGCACGGGTATATTTTCTCCCCAATTAATTACTTTTCTTCTTTAAAATGCGAAAATATAACGTTATACAAAAAATTTTTAGGTTGGCAATCCAAAGAAAATTTACAAATAAAATCTAAGCATATGCATTCTACCAAAGCGAATTTTCAAAACGCAAAAAAGAAATTACTTTAGCGTAAGTGAAGTGAATAAAACTGTCTGACACATCATAAATTCGATTTTCTATTTTATGCGTGGACTTTTCTGCACTTCTTGACTCATTGTCGACGCTTTTTTCTTTTAAAAACCTTTTTTTTTCTTTACGATTTAAATCCTTTTTACACTTTTATACATTAATAGCAAGTGGCAAATGCAACAGATGACGTAAACGCTATGTACTGTTAATTATTCTAAGTAATGTTTAATGAAGAATAAGTTGTTCATTATTAAACTTAAAGAATTATTCATTAACAAAGTAAATTTTGCATTAATTTGCGACTAATCAGTTTAGGAACAGAACGATTTCTATGAACTTAACAAATCACGACTTATACTGAATAAACCATAATCTATCAATCTCTAATTCCATAAGTTCTATATATAAAAATTTTCTTATTCAAGTTTTAGATATATTAAATAAGATTCCATAAAGGAATATTTATATATATTTAAAAAAAAAAGAGTAGAAACAAAAAGATAAACAACAGATCTCGTATAAATTCTAAGGAAAAAAATGTACTTTTCAGATACAGGTCTTAATCTCTTCCGTTTTGAGAATCGCGCTCCTACTTGTTTACCAGTTAAACTTAAACAGTGTACATGTACGATATCCTTCACCATTTCCGATATTCTATCGCTTACAGATTCATTCAGGTGAGAAATATATTTTGTTGTAGATCGATATATTTAAATTTGACCAGTTACGGCACGTAATCATGCGATATTATGCCTAAACGAGACTCTCAATTACGGAGTACGTAACTAATTTTTCCGCACCACTAAATCGGTACCTCGAAAAATAGTTTAACAAATGTCCACGTCATCGCTCATTCTATTTGCTTCAAGATGCGACCGTCCTTTTCTCTACGTTATTATATCTTTACTTCGAATGTTTTATTCTGTAGGGAGATTTTTTTTGAGGACAAATTCAATACGTTTCGGGGGAGGAAAAAATCTGTTTTCTTTATCCGGTGTCGTGTTCAAATTTATGCTGACCGATACTCGGGAAGAAAAAAAAAACTTACAAGCTTATATTTCTGAATATATCCTATATAATTTGCAAACTTATTCGTAGAAATAGGTATACAGCACCATAGGAAGATATCGCCTAACGAAATTTTCTGCGATACTGTATACCTATTTTTTTTATTTGTTTTTCCTCTCACAATTCTTCTAAATTCTTTTAAAATGAGGTCGCTTCTGTCTATTTTCTTTGAAGATCCTTCATTTTTCTGTCATCTTATCGAATCTTCAAAAGACATTGTAGCTTGGATCCTTGATAAAATCCTTCTTTATTTTTCTACTTATTCTTCAGAGGTTTATTTGAAAATAATAAAGCAAAATTGATAAATTTTATATAGAAATCATCTCCTATTTGCGATGATGCTCTTATGAGCTTAAATCCAAGTTATAAGAAGTACAATGGATAAGATAACCACTCCAATGTATAGAAAGGAAAAAAAAAAGGTGTAAGCAGCTATATTGTAGTCATTCATCCTCTTCCTTACAAAGAATCGTATGGATGATAGAAGACAATTATTTTATTTCCAAAAATTCCAAAATCACTTTAAAAAAATATATATTCTTTCGATCGATAATAATAGATTTACTCCTTAGAATGTTCAGAAAATAAAATTTAAAATTCGTTATATTTTGATAAAATATTTATGGAGCAAAATTTTTCAACCGTATCGAAGCCGTTTTTTTTCCGGACATTATCTACATGATCCTAATTATAAATTAAAATTGACAAATATATAGTTTAGCATTAATATATAATAAAAATATGCCCAATACCAAAAATATTCAGCACAATAGTATCGATTCTTTTTTCTCCTTCTTTCTCCTGAAAAGATCTTATAAAATTATATATATAGGCCTATATATAAGCAATACTATTATTTAAATTCTATAAAATCTCATTTTCAAAAAACGAGAGGAAAAAATAAATAAAGTTTTATTTAATAGAAAATATAATAAAATATACAAAAAAAATATTCCGATTGTTAGCTTTATAACAGACAATTCTCTGAAACTGTATTATAACCATAAATTCAAATTTGTAATTTCTACACAAGCAAAAACCCGGAAAAATTTCCCAGTATATTTTTGACTGAGATACATTCAACATTCGCATTTTATTCCCCGTAGGAAAATAAGTATCGTGTAATTATGTTACAGTATCGATTTCGGTAACAACGTCGATATATAAATTCCAACCTTCATAACAAGATCTTTCAAAACATTCAAGAATTTTATGTCTACATCTATAGATTTTTTTCTTTTTTAATTCGATCATGTTAATGAGAAAAATATTTTCTTCTCATAAAAGATAACACTTATTGTAACAGGAGAAACTATCTTACTTTTAATAAATGAAAAACTTTTTAAACAAATATTCCGGAAAAGTAATAATAAAAACTTCATTTAAATCATCTTACGGATTTAAATACAATTTCGAATTTTATATCGAGAGATTACGGCCTTTTGAAAGTGACTTAAGAAGTTATAAATTTCCTTCGATAATATCAGAATATTTATCCAGTTTCTTTATGAAATTAAGTTTATAAATCGATAGATATTTATGAAGTATTACAATTATGCGGTAATGAGTATATCAATTTATGTGTAGAGAAATTCTTAAAATCCCGTTCATTTCTCTATGCGAACATAAATAGTATTTACTATTTTTTTTTTTTTTTACGTTCCCTTCAAAAATTATAATTACATAAAATATATCTTTGATAAGGCGACATTTTCTAAAGAATACTTTCCTTTTTATCGTCCGAAGTATTAATAAAATTTTAATAAGTCTTACTTGTTGAGTCTTCGACTTTCTTGTTACAGGACAAGCCAAACAATAAATGTCAAAAGCGCAATATTCTCGACAATGTTTCTTCCAAAAGAAAAGAAAAAGAAAACTAAAAGATAAAAAACAAAAAAAGAAAAGAAAAGACGATGACTTGACAAACGATCTCTTAGAAAAGTTATTCTTTCTATTATTATTATTATATATATATATCTTATATTCAATTACTATTAGAAAAAATGAGGTTGAACTTCTTGAAATTTCCGGAAATGTTATCTAAAATGAGACTAGAAAGAAAAAATGAAATAAAATGATAATTGCAGTTGACTATTGCAAATTGAGTACCCATCTTCGGAAATGAGAAAATTTCTTCTCTTAACAACTACGGCATAAGATTTTTATGCCTTGTTATTATAAATAGATAGCGTTATTAATGTTTGTCACAAACTCGTTCTTTGTCTCTCTCTCTTTGTATTACTCACGGTTGAATAAATCCAACATCCAAAAGGTAAATCGAACACAATGATCTTTCCTCCAAGTTATTTTCTTTCTTACATTTAATTCAATTATTATAAATTCCAATATATTTCGAATTGTTTAAAATATAGTAATTTATTATTTACTGAAATTTCTTTTTGTTTTTTACTAATTAGTAAGTAACCATTTTGATTAATTTCTCTAAAAACTATCATCTTTTTAATAAATATATTTGAAATAAGATATTTAAAAAATCGATTTGACTAAAAATGAAATGAACCTTAAAATATTGTTTTTCTTTGTCTGGAGATTTTAAAATAATGGAAATTACATCGCTGTAATATGGTATAAGTTTATGCTTTACATAATATTATAATCTATAGGCTCTTATTTATATAAACGAAAAATTTAAAAGCTTTTATATTAATTTTATACGATAACCTAACTTTGTTTTATACATATAAACGTCAATAAAACTTTTTAGAAATATTATAAGGAAAAACTACTTAGAAAATAAATGGATATTTATTGCCATTAAGAGAAATTCCCAATCTCTAATTTAAGTAAAAGTTTTAAGTCGTGACGTAGATTTTATGACGTAAATTTTTATATCAATTTCCTTTTATTTGTTAAACTTTCTACTTTATCGATAATGTATCTAAACATTAAACAATACTGCTAGTGTATTAAAAACACGAATATGTGGGTAACCCGCATAAAAAATGAATCGAATAGTACTTTGTTATCGTTATGCGTCATTCAATCGTTATTTAAAGACGTTTTGTAGACTTAGTAAAATGATTTTTTTTTAATTTATTTACCGTGAAACCCGCGTGTAAGCCATTTTTAAAAGTAAATTTAAAATTTAACGTAAGTACAGTACTGTACATATATTGTTTTTTTTAAAAATTTAGAATATTCTTAAGAAATAAAACTTGTATTTCTTATAACTATTCTTAATTCCAGTCCGAGTTTAATAGATTCACCCAAGCTTAATTTCAATCTGTATAATAGCACAGATTGGAATTTTATTAAGACAATCCCAAAACAAAAACAATATACCCAGTATTATATCGTATTTAAGTTAAAATTAGTTTTTAAAATATTCAATTCCAATTTTTTTAATTAAAATTATTCTTTTCCTATGAGGTTTCCTTGATTATTTCAGCGAAACCAATGTTTAAACTTTGCAAACATGAGCATTAAATACTTGCTAAGACAATTATACAAAAGACAAATGCACTATATATTATACTATGTATATATATATATGGGGCTATACATAAATTAATTAACAGGTGGGTGGATATGCAATGCAAGTAATCGTTACGATGCGCGTTACAAAGAGGCGGGATGTTTACAAAAATGTTACGTAATTGTAGAATCTCAACTGGGTATAAGAATGATTTAATTTTGTTTTTGAAGTAGACTACCGTTTATGTCACTGCTTTGTACTGTAATAATGTAAGGGAACGTCCACACATTCGATATTCGTCTAATGCCAAGCAAACATTTCTTAAATACCAAGTATTGTTGATGGTTTACTCGTAACGAATATTCTTATTGGTAAATTGTGCCGAATCAAAAGGAGACGAATGTTCACCTCCACGCATTCGTGTATTTTCTTGTTTTCGGTCAAGTTGCCATTTTAGTCTTTTTAATACTAGATCCAGTCTTTTATTTTTGAATTTAGTTTATCTTTTCTAATTTAGTTTATCTTATCTATAATTCAGTTTTATCTGGTATTTTTTGCAATACGGTTTTATTGTGTGTGTTTTTTTTAAATTCCTTTCTTATTCAGGTTCACATTTTCCTGCTTTGGTGATATCACTTCATCATCTTCTTTTAAACTTCTTTCATTAAGAGATATAAACTACTCATAACTAATACAGCGGCGGCACAAATTATTGTTTGAGAATTGTCCATTTTCCACATCTCGGACGAACAATAGTCGTTCCCGCAACAAACTGATTCTCGGCAAATAATCGGGTGTGTCCTCGCCGAGTCGCAAACATTCAGCAAATATTTTGGCGAAAGAAATTTTCGGCATTCGGCAAATACCGAATGTGTAGACGTTCCATAACGTTCTGCACCATATACTGTGTGTATTATTAGTAAAATTACGGGTTTGATCTAGGATATGCGTTACGTAATTTACAGGCGATCCCTAAGTTATAAAATTAAAATACATTTTAAATGAATTAAATAATTCGTCAATTCATAAATAAAAGAACAACGCATCACTATTAAGTGGACGATCCTCGTAATGTCTAATCAAAATAATGAAATTCTTTACTAGAAATTCTTATAAGGCTAATGGCAATTACAAAATAAGCCAAAAGCATATTACTTAATTTCTTCACAGAAAAATTAATATGTAGAAAATATACGAATACGCAGAATTTACGATTATAGAAAGTATTATAACTGACAAAATCAAATATTGCATTTAAATTCAAATGATAAACATTCAATGCAGAACTTTAAAATTTTACTGGAATTATTGACCGCGTCCTATATATAATACTTCTACTCGAAAAGCATAAAATCGGTCACGAGAATGCTTTTTGAAATACAGACTATCAATATTTACATGCGTATTCACGTAACGCGCTTAACCGAAGAACATATTATGTCAATATAACATTCGAACAAAAAGATAACCTAGAGACTCGACAGTAACGTCGAAGATCAATTTATTCTCGTATAGTCTACGACAGACAGGACTCTTCAAAAACCAACATTTTATCATGTAAATGTGGCCAAAATATACTGTGTATCAAAAATAACCAATAATTCTTGATTGATATTACATCTTTAAAGCTGGTATAAAAGAAAATGCAAGTCGGCAATTCTTATCACTTGAAAATAATTTTAAGATTTGTCAATTTAAATTGGTGTGTAATCTTCGAAATATTTAACGAACACGCAACCAGAAACATGACGCATAATGCAAGTATAGATACTTTCGTAGCTATAAAATTATATTAAAACAAAAAATAATAATAATTTATTATTGTTTTATATTTAGAAATGATTCCAGTATAACAATAAATCATTTTTTAAAATAGAAAAAGTATATTTTAACCTGAAATTCATTTAAAATTACAGGCTTTTGTTGCCTTTCATTTTAGCACGATTCTAGAATGCTTTCATTTAGGTGAAAGCTTATTTTAACCCGTAAAAATTAAAGGAAAATTAGCGTTTATAGGAAAATTTGTTTCCTTTTTTTGTGAAATATACATTAACATTTTGCGCGATTTATTAAAAACGTATTTTGCGTAATCTGTAGGAAATTTTGCATTGTACATTCTAAAAGTCATTGTTCATAAATCATAAGTTGACGATTGGTAACCGGTTTGGTAAAACCCGGTTACCAATCGCCAACTTATGCATCAATCTGCAATTCTGTGTAATTCAAGTTGGAGTCAGAGCTTCAAAAAGTTTTTAAATTTATATAATTGTATTTATTCNAATTACATCTCGAGACTTTAATAGAATGGAAGCTACAAAAATAACATTAATCTATTTATGTATGCACTTATATCACCTCGTTTAACACCCCACTAAAAAAGGGGGGGGATAAATATTAGAAAATTTATTTAAAATACATAATTATTATTTGGAATTTTTTAATATATTCATGCTAGACAAAGTATAAATAATTGATTATTTTAATTCTGTCTTTAGTATAGACTATATACATTAACACATTTATCACCTCTCTATAAAGTTTTATGACTTCGTTTTAGTTTATTACATTTATGCAACTAAATTTGTGATAAAAGTAGATAAAATTGCCCTCCGACTTTTTACTAACGAAACTAAAAAAAAATTATTTAAAAATTGCACATAAATAATCAACCCAGAGACGATATTAAAATCTCAATAAAAACAAAAAACTCTACAATTTATAATGTAATATTCTCCAGAAACTACATTAAAATTCTCTTTAATAGCAAGAAGTGGTTGCTGTCCAATAATAAATTATCAGTAAAATTTCATTAAAACAATTTTTCTATTCGTTTCGAAGCACAATTATGCAGAAATATTTATTTAATTTATTTATTTAGAAAAACTGTTAGGTATGAAAATATGCATTCGATTCTCCTTCAATTTTAGGGAGAATTAATTATTAAATGCGAAATATTTTTATNATCGAAGCCGTTTTTTTTCCGGACATTATCTACATGATCCTAATTATAAATTAAAATTGACAAATATATAGTTTAGCATTAATATATAATAAAAATATGCCCAATACCAAAAATATTCAGCACAATAGTATCGATTCTTTTTTCTCCTTCTTTCTCCTGAAAAGATCTTATAAAATTATATATATAGGCCTATATATAAGCAATACTATTATTTAAATTCTATAAAATCTCATTTTCAAAAAACGAGAGGAAAAAATAAATAAAGTTTTATTTAATAGAAAATATAATAAAATATACAAAAAAAATATTCCGATTGTTAGCTTTATAACAGACAATTCTCTGAAACTGTATTATAACCATAAATTCAAATTTGTAATTTCTACACAAGCAAAAACCCGGAAAAATTTCCCAGTATATTTTTGACTGAGATACATTCAACATTCGCATTTTATTCCCCGTAGGAAAATAAGTATCGTGTAATTATGTTACAGTATCGATTTCGGTAACAACGTCGATATATAAATTCCAACCTTCATAACAAGATCTTTCAAAACATTCAAGAATTTTATGTCTACATCTATAGATTTTTTTCTTTTTTAATTCGATCATGTTAATGAGAAAAATATTTTCTTCTCATAAAAGATAACACTTATTGTAACAGGAGAAACTATCTTACTTTTAATAAATGAAAAACTTTTTAAACAAATATTCCGGAAAAGTAATAATAAAAACTTCATTTAAATCATCTTACGGATTTAAATACAATTTCGAATTTTATATCGAGAGATTACGGCCTTTTGAAAGTGACTTAAGAAGTTATAAATTTCCTTCGATAATATCAGAATATTTATCCAGTTTCTTTATGAAATTAAGTTTATAAATCGATAGATATTTATGAAGTATTACAATTATGCGGTAATGAGTATATCAATTTATGTGTAGAGAAATTCTTAAAATCCCGTTCATTTCTCTATGCGAACATAAATAGTATTTACTATTTTTTTTTATTTTTTACGTTCCCTTCAAAAATTATAATTACATAAAATATATCTTTGATAAGGCGACATTTTCTAAAGAATACTTTCCTTTTTATCGTCCGAAGTATTAATAAAATTTTAATAAGTCTTACTTGTTGAGTCTTCGACTTTCTTGTTACAGGACAAGCCAAACAATAAATGTCAAAAGCGCAATATTCTCGACAATGTTTCTTCCAAAAGAAAAGAAAAAGAAAACTAAAAGATAAAAAACAAAAAAAGAAAAGAAAAGACGATGACTTGACAAACGATCTCTTAGAAAAGTTATTCTTTCTATTATTATTATTATATATATATATCTTATATTCAATTACTATTAGAAAAAATGAGGTTGAACTTCTTGAAATTTCCGGAAATGTTATCTAAAATGAGACTAGAAAGAAAAAATGAAATAAAATGATAATTGCAGTTGACTATTGCAAATTGAGTACCCATCTTCGGAAATGAGAAAATTTCTTCTCTTAACAACTACGGCATAAGATTTTTATGCCTTGTTATTATAAATAGATAGCGTTATTAATGTTTGTCACAAACTCGTTCTTTGTCTCTCTCTCTTTGTATTACTCACGGTTGAATAAATCCAACATCCCAAAGGTAAATCGAACACAATGATCTTTCCTCCAAGTTATTTTCTTTCTTACATTTAATTCAATTATTATAAATTCCAATATATTTCGAATTGTTTAAAATATAGTAATTTATTATTTACTGAAATTTCTTTTTGTTTTTTACTAATTAGTAAGTAACCATTTTGATTAATTTCTCTAAAAACTATCATCTTTTTAATAAATATATTTGAAATAAGATATTTAAAAAATCGATTTGACTAAAAATGAAATGAACCTTAAAATATTGTTTTTCTTTGTCTGGAGATTTTAAAATAATGGAAATTACATCGCTGTAATATGGTATAAGTTTATGCTTTACATAATATTATAATCTATAGGCTCTTATTTATATAAACGAAAAATTTAAAAGCTTTTATATTAATTTTATACGATAACCTAACTTTGTTTTATACATATAAACGTCAATAAAACTTTTTAGAAATATTATAAGGAAAAACTACTTAGAAAATAAATGGATATTTATTGCCATTAAGAGAAATTCCCAATCTCTAATTTAAGTAAAAGTTTTAAGTCGTGACGTAGATTTTATGACGTAAATTTTTATATCAATTTCCTTTTATTTGTTAAACTTTCTACTTTATCGATAATGTATCTAAACATTAAACAATACTGCTAGTGTATTAAAAACACGAATATGTGGGTAACCCGCATAAAAAATGAATCGAATAGTACTTTGTTATCGTTATGCGTCATTCAATCGTTATTTAAAGACGTTTTGTAGACTTAGTAAAATGATTTTTTTTTAATTTATTTACCGTGAAACCCGCGTGTAAGCCATTTTTAAAAGTAAATTTAAAATTTAACGTAAGTACAGTACTGTACATATATTGTTTTTTTTAAAAATTTAGAATATTCTTAAGAAATAAAACTTGTATTTCTTATAACTATTCTTAATTCCAGTCCGAGTTTAATAGATTCACCCAAGCTTAATTTCAATCTGTATAATAGCACAGATTGGAATTTTATTAAGACAATCCCAAAACAAAAACAATATACCCAGTATTATATCGTATTTAAGTTAAAATTAGTTTTTAAAATATTCAATTCCAATTTTTTTAATTAAAATTATTCTTTTCCTATGAGGTTTCCTTGATTATTTCAGCGAAACCAATGTTTAAACTTTGCAAACATGAGCATTAAATACTTGCTAAGACAATTATACAAAAGACAAATGCACTATATATTATACTATGTATATATATATATGGGGCTATACATAAATTAATTAACAGGTGGGTGGATATGCAATGCAAGTAATCGTTACGATGCGCGTTACAAAGAGGCGGGATGTTTACAAAAATGTTACGTAATTGTAGAATCTCAACTGGGTATAAGAATGATTTAATTTTGTTTTTGAAGTAGACTACCGTTTATGTCACTGCTTTGTACTGTAATAATGTAAGGGAACGTCCACACATTCGATATTCGTCTAATGCCAAGCAAACATTTCTTAAATACCAAGTATTGTTGATGGTTTACTCTTAACGAATATTCTTATTGGTAAATTGTGCCGAATCAAAAGGAGACGAATGTTCACCTCCACGCATTCGTGTA
Source organism: Centruroides sculpturatus (assembly GCF_000671375.1). Classification (NCBI taxonomy): domain Eukaryota; kingdom Metazoa; phylum Arthropoda; class Arachnida; order Scorpiones; family Buthidae; genus Centruroides; species Centruroides sculpturatus. Next base: position 123,485 of record NW_019384991.1, on the reverse strand, counting down.
TTTTCTTGTTTTCGGTCAAGTTGCCATTTTAGTCTTTTTAATACTAGATCCAGTCTTTTATTTTTGAATTTAGTTTATCTTTTCTAATTTAGTTTATCTTATCTATAATTCAGTTTTATCTGGTATTTTTTGCAATACGGTTTTATTGTGTGTGTTTTTTTTAAATTCCTTTCTTATTCAGGTTCACATTTTCCTGCTTTGGTGATATCACTTCATCATCTTCTTTTAAACTTCTTTCATTAAGAGATATAAACTACTCATAACTAATACAGCGGCGGCACAAATTATTGTTTGAGAATTGTCCATTTTCCACATCTCGGACGAACAATAGTCGTTCCCGCAACAAACTGATTCTCGGCAAATAATCGGGTGTGTCCTCGCCGAGTCGCAAACATTCAGCAAATATTTTGGCGAAAGAAATTTTCGGCATTCGGCAAATACCGAATGTGTAGACGTTCCATAACGTTCTGCACCATATACTGTGTGTATTATTAGTAAAATTACGGGTTTGATCTAGGATATGCGTTACGTAATTTACAGGCGATCCCTAAGTTATAAAATTAAAATACATTTTAAATGAATTAAATAATTCGTCAATTCATAAATAAAAGAACAACGCATCACTATTAAGTGGACGATCCTCGTAATGTCTAATCAAAATAATGAAATTCTTTACTAGAAATTCTTATAAGGCTAATGGCAATTACAAAATAAGCCAAAAGCATATTACTTAATTTCTTCACAGAAAAATTAATATGTAGAAAATATACGAATACGCAGAATTTACGATTATAGAAAGTATTATAACTGACAAAATCAAATATTGCATTTAAATTCAAATGATAAACATTCAATGCAGAACTTTAAAATTTTACTGGAATTATTGACCGCGTCCTATATATAATACTTCTACTCGAAAAGCATAAAATCGGTCACGAGAATGCTTTTTGAAATACAGACTATCAATATTTACATGCGTATTCACGTAACGCGCTTAACCGAAGAACATATTATGTCAATATAACATTCGAACAAAAAGATAACCTAGAGACTCGACAGTAACGTCGAAGATCAATTTATTCTCGTATAGTCTACGACAGACAGGACTCTTCAAAAACCAACATTTTATCATGTAAATGTGGCCAAAATATACTGTGTATCAAAAATAACCAATAATTCTTGATTGATATTACATCTTTAAAGCTGGTATAAAAGAAAATGCAAGTCGGCAATTCTTATCACTTGAAAATAATTTTAAGATTTGTCAATTTAAATTGGTGTGTAATCTTCGAAATATTTAACGAACACGCAACCAGAAACATGACGCATAATGCAAGTATAGATACTTTCGTAGCTATAAAATTATATTAAAACAAAAAATAATAATAATTTATTATTGTTTTATATTTAGAAATGATTCCAGTATAACAATAAATCATTTTTTAAAATAGAAAAAGTATATTTTAACCTGAAATTCATTTAAAATTACAGGCTTTTGTTGCCTTTCATTTTAGCACGATTCTAGAATGCTTTCATTAAGGTGAAAGCTTATTTTAACCCGTAAAAATTAAAGGAAAATTAGCGTTTATAGGAAAATTTGTTTCCTTTTTTTGTGAAATATACATTAACATTTTGCGCGATTTATTAAAAACGTATTTTGCGTAATCTGTAGGAAATTTTGCATTGTACATTCTAAAAGTCATTGTTCATAAATCATAAGTTGACGATTGGTAACCGGTTTGGTAAAACCCGGTTACCAATCGCCAACTTATGCATCAATCTGCAATTCTGTGTAATTCAAGTTGGAGTCAGAGCTTCAAAAAGTTTTTAAATTTATATAATTGTATTTATTCATTAAAAAAATTATAAACGAGAAAATTTCATTTCCGAAATAAAAACCAATGCATTTTTCTCGTGTACAATAATATATTAAATAATTCTTTAAAAAGATAATATAAGGAATCTCGCTTATTAATTTATCATAAATATACCATTATTCTGATAAACAATTATATATATATCGTAAATTATAATTCGTCTCAAGTTTTAACAGGTATAAAACTGTCAGGACAAATCCTCTTTCCTTTATAAACAGGAAAAAAATTACAGGGATGAAAATAAGGGACACTCTAAAATGAAGCGAGTCATCTTTAGATCGCTTAATCTTTAATCCTTCCAATTTTTGTTGTCATATTCTTACACCTTACATTATAATATTTGAAAAATTTTAGGCTATAAATTNCTGGTTATGTAAGTCATAATACAAAATTTCATTTAATGAATAAAATTTTTATTATATAATAGATATATATATTGCATAACAGAGGAAAATTCGCTCATACATAATTACGAATAATATTTCATTATTTTTGATCTTATATTTGATTAAGAATAAAATTTTTCGAGACGATAGTTTATCCAGATTTTATCATCCCGAATTTTAAATCAATCGTTATTGCATACGCTGATGACGTTGGATCATTAATTCCGGATCCGTCTTATCTTTCATTTTTTTCCTGTTTTTGCCCGATGGACATTAATTAAGAGAGCCTTCTTTACAAACTCATCGTGGGTTCGGACAAATCCACGATGGGAGAGGCCGAACGGTGAGGGAAGAATCCAACCATACAGAACAAAATTCCTGTGTTGCTCGCCTGGGTATGTTAAGATCAAATGCTAGAACGTCAGCTGGCATCTGATCTTAACATTATTACCTACCGTAATGAAATCATTTGAAAATAAATCTTGATAAATCAGTTCCTTTGTGTTTTTCGTTAGTCCGTAATATTCTCTCCTTTTCTATTAATGGGTCATTAACTGTGTTCATTCGGCCAGTAATTTTGTTTGGAAACTTATATTCCGTTGTTACATTGTCTATGATTAAAAAAAATTGGCATTCTGAAGATGATTTTCGGCATTTGGATACATATAGTTCATATAAAGTGTCTGTCAAAAAGGGTGGCTGTCTTTCCCTACTCTCCTCATCCCGATGGCCGGATGGCAGCCTACCCTCTGAGGAACCTGGGATCGAATCCGGACGGGTCGAGAAATCCCCAGGTATTTTTCGGGGGTGGTCCGTTCGGATATGTCGGGCACCGTCCCTCACCATCCGGTCGCTCCATTGTGGGCCTGGCCAAACCATAATTAGCCTGCTAAAAGAAGCCCTCTTAGTGCCCACAGGGCGGAAAGTTAAAAAAAAACTCTCCTTATCCCTCGTGCCTCTTTTTTTTATACTGCTGTATTTCTCTTAATTCCGAAAAAATATATGTTATTAAGTTTTGGTAGCGTGACTGCCGACTATTTAGTGGAATTGGCCGACATTGGGAGGCGAGATGTTCCCTCCAACACCACAGTAGCTTCGCCCGTCTGAAGATGTACTGTGACGACATTGCAGTCTTATTTCCTCTCGGATCTGAGCCTTATTTTTTATATTTTTAACCAACGTCCAATCTGCTGTTGATTATTGCTTGCCAGTATGGGCTCCTGCCACGAGTCTATTTCTCTCTCTCAACAAATTGTGTCATCTACCTCTATACCAATTCTTGTGAAATTGCCAGATAATACTGGGACTTCCTGACTTATTCCTTCGTATTTCGATTGCATTTTATTTAAAAAATATTTTAAACGGATTTTTGTTTTCTTTTTTTAAAATTTCTTACATGTCAATAAGAATTACTAGAAATAATTCATATATTATCATACCTTATTTTCGCCTGTTCATTTTCATTCGTGCAATTAACGTATCCATAGTAGAATAGTCCTTCGTTTAGATTTTAGTCAATATAAAACCCCATGTTAAAAATTTTACACCAATTTTTAACCAATTTACACATCTATTAATGTAATGGGAACGTTGTTTTTAACTAATTTGCATAACTAAATATCTAGCTTTACAAACAAAATTATTATAATTGCAATATCTCTTTAAAAAATATCGGAAATTGACAAAGCTATGCTTTTTATAATGAAAACATTTTTTTTATTTTTAATCAAAAAACTATTATTTTAATGCAAATAGTCTTTTATGCAAATTACAATGACAAAAGCGTTTTAATTCAGTCCGCATTTGCATTTATTCTTACTGTAAATTTACAATTAAGAACATAAAAAATTCTACGAATTTGGAGCCTCAAAACGAAAGTAAAAACAACAAATAAAAAGAAAACATCAGTTGTTTCCAAATCAATGAAAATTGCGGAAATACAGTAAAAACTGTAAACCGGATTCTCACGGTACCGAATTATTTTTTTCCTTTTGAATAGGTTTTAGTATTTTTTTTAACCTTTAAACTACAGATAAATGTGATACAGTTACGTTCCTTTTTTTTAATAGTAAAATCCCTTTTACATACATAGAGTTTTATTACAAGACTTAACACTTAATCCAAAGTGATTCTAACTGTAATGTGAGTATTTGAATGCAAGATTTGAGAACCATTCGATAGCAAAAGTTTCGTCGTTTCCATGAATTTGTGTTAGTTATTTGAATACTTCTCGAATGCGAACGACATTCTTATGAGCTCACACGACAATGAACAAGCCAATTTAAGTATCAAGAACTAGTGTCATGCTCTGCTGTTCGAAATTACATTACAGTAATACAGAGACTGAGTTATTCATTGTACGGTCTGGCTTCTCGACGAATTTTAATACTCTAATTAATCGTTTACTTCAATTTGTGCAATTATTAGCATATTAAGCAATTTGTTTTCGAATACTCGGTAGTAAAAGGTGATTCATCCGAGATTGAACACTTATTATGTATAACATCTCCATATAAAATGAAAAGACGACCATGAAACATGAACGGAGCGCTTTTTTTTTATTTCGTGACAATGCAGTCAAGGTGTGTTATTCAAGTGTGCAAGCGCGAGTTTGTTCAATACCTCGAGTAAATCACCTTGTAGTTAGTTGCTAATTACTCCATAAAAGACAAATTGGCAACATGTCTTACCTTATTATCATTGTTTTCACGAATTTTCATTCCTTGCTTGTTCTGGAGAACTTGATTTTCGGAAACTCGTTTGCTTCTTGAAATACTTTTAAGAATTCGATTCTGTTCCTGGTCAGTTCCAACAAAGACTAACACAGTATTAACAAAGATCTTCTCACATGACCCGTTTCTCCGACAAGGTTCAAAATCCTATTCCGGAATACAGTTTGAAACGCTCTGCGATGACCATTATATCTGAATGCGATTTTACATATTTACGGTATCTACAAATGGAATCTTAATTTTCCCGCTTTATCACGGATGGAGCTGTCGTCCACCTTGAAATAACTTATTTGAATATATCTATACTGATCGTTATTGAGAGTTTCTTTGAAAATATGAATTGGTTGTTCGTCAAGTAATTACACGTTCTCGCTAAACTTTTTCTGTTTATATGTCTTACTGAAAATTATTCGCTAATTTTTTTTTATTTGTTTGCTTGACGATAAAATTTGCAAATAACATCCGCCCCACTAAAACAATGTTTCGCTCCACTCCATCCGCCCAAAATGAAAATATTAGTGCTATTACTGTACTTTATCCACGTTAAGTTTCAATTATTCGTGCCTAAAAACATCTTTTGTTTCTGCATTGGAGGTTTTCCGTTTGTAATAAAATTTCGCTTATCAGTCTTCGTAAAAGTCCGCCAAGCGGTCTTCGTACCCTTGAACACTGGGAGTTCTGTCGTGGGTTCGCGCCTCGCTTGGACGTGCTGGCCACGTGGAGTTTTCCGGGTTTTTCCACGTCTGTAACGCCTAAATAGGGGCCAGTTTCCCTTAAAAGACCGCACGAAAGGCATTCCCCTACGCAGATCGTTCAAGTGTTGCGTTGCCATAACAAACAACAACATTGTAGGCCTAATAAAATTTAACAGAAATTCGCTCCATTTGAAGCATTTTATTTTATTTCGAGGAAAAATTTTTCGATAATTAATTAATATTCTAAAACACTCGGATACCAGGTTTTGTGGATTATTTCTTTAGCTTTGAAGGCCAAATATATAAACAAAGAAAAGGACAGCCCAGTGTCGGATTTTCTTTGTGAATTAGTCTTACATAGGTTAGAAGAAGGTAATACTATTATGAATTTAGGAATGACATAATTCTGTACAAGAGATACGTGGATGACGTAATTCATACTGTGGAGAAATGATAGAAAAATTCAACTTTTTTGAATATAGTAAACTCAAATAAGGAAGGTTTGAAGCTTAAGTTGGAGCAACTGATTATACATTTCTTGGATATAGACAGCTTGTTGTATGATGGTTATTTGAACACGAGGGTGTACGGTATGTTAAGCCCACTCATGACCCACTATACATTCCATCTTCATCTAATGACCCCTGTGTGTATAAACTGTCGGTTTTTAGAGCTCTCATTAGAAGGGCTTCATTTACTCTTCTAATATATATAACAAGCTACGGGAATTGGATAGAATTAGAAGCATTACGGTAGCATTAGGGTGTGGAACCAATGTTATTGAAGGATTGATAAGGGCATAAGCCGAATCTAATAAAAAAAAAAAAAATGACAAGGAAGGAAGATATAAGAATCAACAACCTAACTAAGTTCATATTTAACAAGAAATTGGCTGCCATTATGAAGGAAGTAGCGAGTTACAAGAACACACAGTTGCTATACAAAAGAACATCGACGATATATGATCTTTTGAGAAATGATAAGGATAGGATGAAAGAAGGGGAACAATCTGGAATATACAGAATACCGTATACGAATAATCAATTAGCCTTGAACAGAGAATACATAGAGGTCACCAATATTCAATATTCAAACTCTTATAGTAGATTCAATAAAAATCACAAAAGTTTAATATGATTTTGACATCAATCTTTCAATTGTACAATCTGTGTTTGGATATTGTAAAGAAATAATATTACAACAGAATAATTGAGTTGCTTCATTCCTAACAATACAAAAATTCATGTAGAGTTCTTAATGTTTTTTGTGCTATGGACCTCTTGCAGTCTGATGAAGCCAATGGAGTCCTTCTCAAAATAATGTTTTTAAATGCATGAAATATACAAGATTTGTCGTATAGTAAAATATGTGTAATTTATCTGAAATGAAAATATCTGTAATTTTAATTGGTGACAAAGTTACAGAATAAGCTTATTGATAATACTATCGTTGTTTGTTACCTACATTCATAATTGAAAGAAATGATAAAATTTCGGTTAAAGATGAATGAAAATATTGATTGCAATTTTCATTCTGAGTTCACGGACCATTTGGGTATCCACGTATCCCAGGTTGGTTTGGGCATTTCTATTGTTATCTCCAAGGGAAAAATACAAAGAGAAAATAATTTTTTGAAATTATATCAGAATCACAGACTTGAGTGTTCACGAGTACTATCGAAAAAGAGGACACTACGAATTAATAAGTAGCAAATAAAAACGTCACGAAAAATTAAACTTTATGCTGATATTAATATTGCAAATGTTAAAAACTACTGTTTTATTCATCATCAGTGAATGCACAATTCATCAAAGCTTTTGATTGTTTAGCACCATTGTTTGTTCGCCTCCAAAACTGGCACATGGACAATTATATCTATTGTCGCCCGATGTCGCAAATTTCCGATAACCTTCTGCCCATAATACTGCTTTTTATATTATTTTTTATGTAGGATGCGTAATACATAAAATTCTTCGTTAAAATATAAACGATGAAGTCAGATAAACAATTATCCTGATTAATTCGAGCATATTTTTAAATTTTAAATTAAAATTTTTTAAAATATACTCGAATTAATCAATTAAAATTTATTTTTTAGAAAATGTGCGTATTCCTTTGATAATGTTAAAGCAACTTTTTTTATTTCGTTAACGAAATAATCAAATTTACTACATTTACATCGAATTTAAGTATTAACATTGTAAAGAAAAAAATTCTAAAACATCCAGGAGGAAATATATTTATATAAAATACATTGTTTTAGTCTTTACAGACAAAAACAGACTAAAACAGTTATTGTGTAAATAAAATACATTGTAAAATACAAAATATTAATCACAGGAACATGATCCACACTGACCAGTGCGGATCATGTTCCTGTGATGATGAAAAAGGACGATAGAAGACAACAAGAATAAGTCTTTAATATTTGGTATTTTACAATGTATTTTATATAAATTAAGTTATTAAGTTCAATAAGTGTAAATTGAACTGTCGTCACGCATGACAATTTAAATAAATCTAAACTGATTGTAGGATGTTATTGATTACAAACCAAACAATCAGTTTCAAATTTAATTATTAATCTAAATTCGGTAAAATTCGAAAGGGCCACTATTTCGCTTTTGCTTAAAGTATGATAATGAATGACTGACAAACCTTCTGCTAATTACATTTTCAAAGTAATGAATGGGTTTTAAGTACTACAATATACTGTATTACTTTTAACCTATATGTCTATGCTCTTGTACTATGATGCAATTTCTAAATCTCAATTGTTTTTAGATTTATTTTCTATTAAGCTTAAATTTTAATCTTGCGTGTGACTCACTTTGAAATTTGATAGATGAAATCGGAAGTACAATGGTAGCAAATGTAATATTTTGCCATCGATAATTAAGTTCTCAGAATATTATAATTAGATAATTACAACTGCGACGATTTCTAGCCATCACCGTATTGTGTATTATATTCAAACTTTTCTTTCATCACACCGCTTTTGCACGGGCACCAACTCTGTGATCGGAACACATTCCGCCCTCAAGTAATATTTTAAGTGGTGCTGAAAATTTGTAGTCCGAATTTATAATTAGCATTGGTTCAAGTTATACGTCAGGCACCAATCAATAGTTTTTTTTTTTTTAAACTATCTTCGCCCAGTGGGCACAGAGAGCCTTTTTTTGTGCCACAGGGCGGGGATAGTTGGGTTTGGCCAGACCTACAATGGACTGGCCGGGTAGTGAGGGACAGACCACCCCCAAAATTCCCGAATCTCTCAGAGCGGTAGCCTGCCACCTTAATCTCTCGGCCTTCCGGCTATCAATAGTTTCGTTTCTGAATACAATAGAAGTTCGTCAATCCGACACCCGAGGGATAATAGTGCCGGATTATTGAAAAAGCAGAAATACAGGACGTTTTTATATTTTCGCAAAATTCAATAAGTTATATGCTGCAGACATTGCCATACATTTTGTACTGCTGCATTCTTCCGATTTGTACACATCCCTTTAATTAGTCTGATGATGATACAGTGCATGACTATACTGTATTAAGATTAATTAATTGAAAAACATGAAAAAACGTTAATAAACGTGCAATTGTACAAACCAATATCTGCAATGATCAATGTACTGTACATATATAATACGTAATTATCCAGACAGCAATACTTATTTTCCAGACACGCATTCCGTTCGGTGTCTTTAGAGCACCGTGTTTCCAAACAAATTCCAAACTATTATCGTGTAATCCGGCTACGAAATTAACAAATTTCTACAGTATTTCAATAGTTCTTCACATTCAATTTTTAATTTCAAAATATTTTGTTCATCGAATTTTAGTAATTACAATACAGTACATTATCTCTTAAGTAACGACAGCAAGAATTGATTATGGCTATTATTATTTTTAGTCTTCATGTAATTATTATATTAAACTTCACAGTGATTGAATGCACTACTGTATGATGATCTTGCCAGTAGAATTTTATAACTTTGTACACAAGACTGTATGATAGGTAAATTTAAATTTTGCTAAACTATTTATAGTAGTAATACAGTCATATCTCGACATAGTGCCTTTATAAATTGTTCCAAATCAACAAATCCTACCCATAAATATTAAATAGAGAGCCTTTCAGTATCTGATAATTAATAGTCTAAATGTACGATTTTGCGTTAAAACGACATTGTTATCACGAAATAAAATGGCTTACAAACTGACATTTGTGCATAAAACTCATTATTATTGTCCGACCACAGATCCCCGAATCTCAGTTTTTAGATTTCCAGGAACTATTTCTATGCTGAATAAGGAAAGTGAAACGAATGAAAATCAGTATGCATTATTAAACTATAGCTCAACAACAACGCTTATCATTTTTCTTAACAATAGTACACATTTGTATTGAATTAATTTGATTCGACACATTCTACGAGTTCAGATAATAAACAATTTCGAAGTCAAAGCAAACGCATTATTCACAATGTACTTATTGTTTCCAAGCAATTTATCCAAATTAATTAAATTAATAAGTAGCCTATACTAATAGATTCNAGCAACTTTTTTTATTTCGTTAACGAAATAATCAAATTTACTACATTTACATCGAATTTAAGTATTAACATTGTAAAGAAAAAAATTCTAAAACATCCAGGAGGAAATATATTTATATAAAATACATTGTTTTAGTCTTTACAGACAAAAACAGACTAAAACAGTTATTGTGTAAATAAAATACATTGTAAAATACAAAATACTAATCACAGGAACATGATCCACACTGACCAGTGCGGATCATGTTCCTGTGATGATGAAAAAGGACGATAGAAGACAACAAGAATAAGTCTTTAATATTTGGTATTTTACAATGTATTTTATATAAATTAAGTTATTAAGTTCAATAAGTGTAAATTGAACTGTCATCACGCATGACAATTTAAATAAATCTAAACTGATTGTAGGATGTTATTGATTACAAACCAAACAATCAGTTTCAAATTTAATTATTAATCTAAATTCGGTAAAATTCGAAAGGGCCACTATTTCGCTTTTGCTTAAAGTATGATAATGAATGACTGACAAACCTTCTGCTAATTACATTTTCAAAGTAATGAATGGGTTTTAAGTACTACAATATACTGTATTACTTTTAACCTATATGTCTATGCTCTTGTACTATGATGCAATTTCTAAATCTCAATTGTTTTTAGATTTATTTTCTATTAAGCTTAAATTTTAATCTTGCGTGTGACTCACTTTGAAATTTGATAGATGAAATCGGAAGTACAATGGTAGCAAATGTAATATTTTGCCATCGATAATTAAGTTCTCAGAATATTATAATTAGATAATTACAACTGCGACGATTTCTAGCCATCACCGTATTGTGTATTATATTCAAACTTTTCTTTCATCACACCGCTTTTGCACGGGCGCCAACTCTGTGACCGGAACCCATTCCGCCCTCAAGTAATATTTTAAGTGGTGCTGAAAATTTGTAGTCCGAATTTATAATTAGCATTCGGTCCAAGTTATACGTCAGGCACCAATCAATAGTTTTTTTTTTTTTAAACTATCTTCGCCCAGTGGGCACAGAGAGCCTTTTTTTGTGCCACAGGGCGGGGATAGTTGGGTTTGGCCAGACCTACAATGGACTGGCCGGGTAGTGAGGGACAGACCACCCCCAAAATTCCCGAATCTCTCAGAGCGGTAGCCTGCCACCTTAATCTCTCGGCCTTCCGGCTATCAATAGTTTCGTTTCTGAATACAATAGAAGTTCGTCAATCCGACACCCGAGGGATAATAGTGCCGGATTATTGAAAAAGCAGAAATACAGGACGTTTTTATATTTTCGCAAAATTCAATAAGTTATATGCTGCAGACATTGCCATACATTTTGTACTGCTGCATTCTTCCGATTTGTACACATCCCTTTAATTAGTCTGATGATGATACAGTGCATGACTATACTGTATTAAGATTAATTGAAAAACATGAAAAAAACGTTAATAAACGTGCAATTGTACAAACCAATATCTGCAATGATCAATGTACTGTACATATATAATACGTAATTATCCAGACAGCAATACTTATTTTCCAGACACGCATTCCGTTCGGTGTCTTTAGAGCACCGTGTTTCCAAACAAATTCCAAACTATTATCGTGTAATTCGGCTACGAAATTAACAAACTTCTACAGTATTTCAATAGTTCTTCACATTCAATTTTTAATTTCAAAATATTTTGTTCATCGAATTTTAGTAATTACAATACAGTACATTATCTCTTAAGTAACGACAGCAAGAATTGATTATGGCTATTATTATTTTTAGTCTTCATGTAATTATTATACTAAACTTCACAGTGATTGAATGCACTACTGTATGATGATCTTGCCAGTAGAATTTTATAACTTTGTACACAAGACTGTATGATAGATAAATTTAAATTTCGCTAAACTATTTATAGTAGTAATACAGTCATATCTCGACATAGTGCCTATATAAATTGTTCCAAATCAACAAATCCTACCCATAAATATTAAATAGAGAGCCTTTCAGTATCTGATAATTAATAGTCTAAATGTACGATTTTGCGTTAAAACGACATTGTTATCACGAAATAAAATGACTTACAAACTGACATTTGTAAATTGACTTGAATTTCTAAGTCAAAGCAAACGCATTATTCACAATGTACTTATTGTTTCCAAGCAATTTATCCAAATTAATTAAATTAATAAGTAGCCTATACTAATAGATTCTAAAAAGCAAATTGTTAATATCATAACTATTAATTAAGTTCTAATTTCATTTGCGAATTTGTTTTTTTTTGACATAAACTAAGTCATTTTCTGAAGTAACTACACTATTTATATGCTTTTTACCCACTTCCAAATTTTTAATCTAGTTACACTTAGCATACATATATATTTGCAATGGCAATACATATTTTTAGAGTTTGCAAAAAATTTTAGTGATTAGCAAAAACGCTAAAGTTTGTAAAAATCTGAAAACCAGATTGCGCTACACGTAGGGCAAACTAGCCCCTTTTAGTCGTATTATCTACATAAAACCTTGTAACTCAGTGTTCCTGTATGATTTCTTCTCAATAGCAACTTTATGTTACGTTCCAAAAAACATACAACTAATTGAGAGAATAACAATCAATCAATCAAGTCTTATAACTCAGTTTTTCACAGATTTCTCATTAAATGCTAAAACAAGAATTTCGATAATTCGATGTTAAATACATAAAACGTAAAGATAGAAAATAAAATGGAAATTATGTCAGTGGCGCGTTATAGCGTCATGAAGCTCAGGCAAATTTGAATTAGGTGGTAACTGTAATTTCTATTTCTCATACGTAAGATTTTAATTTGAAATTTTTTCGAAGCTGTTAAATTATATTCTAATAATTTTGGTGTAATGATTATAATTAGGATATGTTTAGTTTATAGTTTGAACAGAATATAAATAAGAATGTAACTCTTTCACAGCAGACGTTTACTTGTTCATGCCAAGCTTACAAGGAAAAGATGCTAATTAATTAAGATTAAACTGCTGTTAATTTTATTAAAAGAATTTTTAATTCTGAAAGAACGATTTATAAATGAATTAAGTTTCCATTAATTACATTTAGAACAGAAAACAAGCCGAATAAATTAATTTAAAGTAGGAAAAATGTTCATAAATCTAGTTAATGGGTAGGATCAGTAAGAAGTATCGATCAGTAATTTTATTTAATCTTTGTAATAATTTTAGAAATTAACAAATATTAGTTAATAACAATTTAAAACCTTAATTTATACATAATTAAGCCTTGTAATAATTTCCCATCTAATTTAAAGAACAAGAAATTCTTATTGAATTATATACGAAGAGATTTTCTGAACGTTATTTTAAGATTTTAACAGCTTTTTAAAGATTAAAAATATATTTATCTTCATTATACACGTGTATGATACCGGGCTTGTTTGAAAGTAGGCATAGCCTATAGTTTAATTTCTATTAACTTATTCAGTTATCTACAGGACAGTTTCATGAGAATAATAAAGATAAAGATTCCATTTTCAGATTTAATCAAGATGAAACCTAAGCAGTTCATCCCGTGATGCGGGACAGAAATCTGATTTTATTGGCGGTGGTGTTGATCGTCAAGATGTGTAACGGAAGAGATGATCCAGATGATGATGACAAGCAACAGGCGAGTACAAAAGCAGTTCATAAATTATTATTATTTAAGCTATAATTCAAATTGGGTAAGTCGCGACTAAATTTTGTATAAAAACAATCAAATTAATACAGCAAATAGCTTTAAGAAATTCGAAACGGAAAAAAATAACGCTCAGCTAATATAACGTCTCTATCTCTTTAATTTCCTGATAATAATTTATTAATTAAAACTTTAATAAAGTCTGTTATAAACAGAATCAATTAATCCAATTAATTCCATAATTAAAAGCTTCCAAACCATCCAAATTTCATTTCTCATTAAAATACGTCAAGACATTATTCAAGATTTAATTAAAAAGATTAAAAATCCTATAGAAACATCTATAACAGGCCTGATCTATAACATTCTTACTGGAGATATTTTTCATTTCAAAGACTCGGATTAATTATCAGAAAAAATTTTACTTCGTGTTAATCTCTAAAAGAACTGAGGAAGAAGCATTCTTCGCTTAACTCATATCTAAAGAACAAAAAAAAGCTATCAAAATTTTTACTTTTTTTTTCATTTATTTAGAAAAGAAAAATACATTATTTTCATTAATCAAATCATCAATTAAATATTTCAGAATCTTGAATGGAGAAGACGACAATATATCTGTTACAATTAAAAAAGCGCTAACAGAATTGTCTCCGAAATAATTTATTGCCCATATTATTTTAAATATTTTAAAAGGGAAGCCATACAATAAAATTTATTCTATTCGATTAATTTTATTATATGGCTCCCTTTTATAGAATACAATTTTCATCATAATCTTTATTTCTCTTAACTGCTGGAAACAATTAGAACTTTATAAAAGCGACGAGTCATAGTAGTAATTTCCTATACCATTTTATCGTCTATGGCTTATTTGAAGGCAATTTTAGGTTCTCTCTGGAGAGAGTACTTAAAAATTGAACTTCTTGGATTAAATTATTTATCTATTGATAATAGAATTTTTTATTGTATTTTTTAGATAGTTAACTGGGATAAAGAGAAGCAAGAAAGTAAAGATGATCTGTTGGATTTGATCGAAAAAACCAGCAATTTGCAAATGTGTTTCGAAAAGAATCCCTATCAAGTTCTTTCTATCGACTTTCCAGTTCATTTATTCAGCACCGTCAGCCAAAAAGTCGATTTAGGGGCTAAACTATTGGGAGAGTATTATCCAAGAAGAGAAGAGAGTAAGTCATTAAAAATAAAGACTCTAAATTCAATTTTATTCGTAGCTATTCTGCAGTATTGCTTTTCCTATAACTTAAACTAATCAAATCGAATTCTATAGATTCTAGTCTAAGCTAACACAATTTAAACATTTTACTTATATTGTAGGCTACAGTAGCTCGTTTGAAAAGTTTTCTTTCTTATCGTAAAAGCAATCATTTTGAAATATTGATAAAGGTTATGAAGCAAAATATAAGATATTCGAATGGCTTAACCTATTATTTGAGAAAATGAATATGCGAGACGAATTTCTAATGATCAATTCTGCATTGTCATTAGAAACAATATCGAAAAACGGATCTGTGTTTTCCAAGTGTAAATTGCTTTGAAGTGAACCGTACTTAGTACTGTAATATTTTAACTTTAATAAAACTGGAAAAGATTATTTAAAAAATGGGATATTTTTCATACAACGTTTAAATATCTTAAAATTACTCGTTTTACAAAAGATACATGTCAGTGTCTAATGAGCAAAATAAACCATCCCCCCATATTAACAATGAAAAAACACCCAATTAAAAACAATAAACATGGAAATGAAAAATATAAGTTTATGTTTAAAATTTTCTTATTTTAAACATAAACTTATATTTATTATTTCAATGGCAATAATTTTTAAGCAATTGTTGTCACAATGTGTTTTTTACCGTACATTTGTAATGCACATTGAAAAATATTTCAAAGTACAAATACAAAACTTCAATCGATAGAAAACCGACAAAACATTCACATAACACACTAAATTCGCCTAAAATTTAGTTTAAAATAAGTAAATCCTAAAAATAAGATTGTTTATAGCATTGCGTACTTTATAGAATAGTTGTTTTGCTGTATGGAAGTTTTCTTCTTCTTTTCTTACAGGACTATTTTATTTATTACTACTTTTTTTCTCTAAGGAATGATAAAGTCATTCGGAGAAGAAGTATTACAATCGGACGAATTAATATTTGGAACGAGAGTTCTTTGGATAGCAAATGGATCGTTACAGTCTCCTGGTTTATACTCGTCTGTTTGGAAGCCTATTCGTGGCAATGATAAGAAGCTGGAAAGGTCAACCACGTATAACGAATCTGTAACGGACATGCCTTGGTTGAACGAGAAAGCCGACGGCAATAGCAAGATACAAAATACTGATTTAGAAAACGGTAGTTATACCACAAGCCAGTGGACGCATCCTTACTTCAGCTGCACTTTCAAAAAATGGATTATATCATATACTGTTTTAGTTTATGCCAATCAAAACCTTGAAAACACCCGTTACAAAACAGAAATGGAAGAAAGGTTTGGCCTATTTGATATTTGAAAATTTTACTTTAAAAATTTATTGATTACTTAAATAAATATTGATGATTATAAATCTATTAAAACGAAACGAGTGTTGGAATCTAATATATTTTTGATTGTTAAATTAAAATAGACTACGTTAGATTTCGGCATTTGCTTTATAATTTTCATATGTAAATATGAAAATTACAAAACATTAAAAAAAATTGTTTTGTATAATAATCATTTTGTCAGTCTCTTGTAATTTATAAACAGAATCTAAGTAATTTTTTAATATACAATACAGCTGCAACATAAAAATTTAGTCCACCGAATGGAAAATTATAATTTTTAAAAAAGTTTTAAACAATTTAATAAATTTTCCAGATCGATTTTAATATATTTTTGAAGCAATTGTATACTTACAATGCAATACACAACTATCGAACTTATCTTTCAATAAACAATAGTAATTTGTGTATGCGCTACACAATTACTATACATTTAAATCTTATGTTACAAAAAAACTTCTGTTTCAAGCTAAACTAATTTCAACTCTTATATCAGGGATTAACTTTACTTTAGATTTAAGTTATACTCTATTTATGAAATTATTTCTGAATATATTAATTTTTTTTTGGTTTAATTAATGATAATAAATATAAGCACTTTTTCAATTCATCACAGATTGGTTTAAAATGCAATTATAAATATTATCTAAAGCTAATTTCGGATTTCATTTTAAATTATAGACAATAAAACATTGCATTCATAAAGTTTTTATCCATTTTTATATTTTTACAGATTGATTAAAGCCATTATGATCAATTATTAATCACTCTTTAAAATTCTATTGACATTATTCAATATTAATATATGCTAAATACATTAATTCAGAAAAATTAAATTTAGAATTAGTTAGATAAAAGAGTAAAAAAATTTGCATATTGAATGTGAAAAAAATGAAAATTTTCTGTAAAATTTACTTTAAAAATGATTTCTCTACATCACAGTAGCGTATAAAATTTTTATCTGTTATTTCCTAACAATCATTTTCATTAAACATCTGGAAAGACCTTATTTATATTTTGCTTGCACAGATTTATTTTAATGATGCCTTTCCTGTCGTAAAATTTTTTTTATGTATTGTTTGGTTGGCTGATTCGATAAACAAACTCATAAATTCAGCAATAGGGACGAGTGAAGAGCGATCGAATTTTTTAAAAATTTTGATCACGATTATTTAAGTTTTGATTAACGTAGTTCTGCCATCTGTTGCAAAAATTAAATACAAATCTGTTTTATATTCCAACTAAATTATCCAAAAAGATTTTGTAAATGTATATAAAAATAAAAGACCAAAACAAAAACAAAACAACTGAAATGAAAATGAAATTTTCTTTTCAGTTTTGCTTTTAATTGTATTTATATTCACGAATCTAATTGAAGCCAAATAGTTTATATTCTTGTTTATAATAATTTATTCACTTTAAATTGTTACTTTTAGTGAAATCAATCTCTTAAGAACTACATTATTGTATTATAGCATAAAATTAACTAAAATATAAGTTAAATATTTTCATTTTGGATTCTTGTATCATGATTTTCTTACATAAAGCTTTTTGACGTCAAATAATCAATAGCATTAAAGGTGATGGTTAAGTGATTCGACCTTTTTTTGTTTTATGCTTTAATCAAATTTACAACTGTTAATAGCAGTTCGTGTCTACTAGCAAGAAGACTAATAATCATTATTCGCTTGTTGTTTTGAATGGAATTGGATTTTGATTATTTTAAAAGGTTAATTTTCTTTTAGCATTTAAATCTACGCAAAATTTACATGCAGATAGCTTACTTGAAGTGTTCAATTTTTTACGGCTCAAAGGCTAATCAATTTACTACAGCGAATACTGAGTTATTGGATAAAACTTCTATCCTTGTACTTAAAATGAAATTTGGATTTTATTTATATTAGTAAAGTATAACAATTTTAGAAACGAATTTATTTATTTTTTACAAAATAAATTTATTGAATGCTCTTTTAATGTTATTGTAGATATTTTGAAACTAATTTTTAATTCAACTTATTTTAGAATTAATTCTCACAGCAATAAAATTACACGTTATAAGTATCGCTAGATAAAAACAGAATTTTAAGAAAATTTTTAAGGAGTTACTCGTGAAAAAAAAACTTGTTCAAAGAATTTCCTAACTAAGATACTAACATGCAAGATGCAAAGATTACTAATTCACTTCAATATATGTGGAACGATTAAGTTAACACTTGTCTTTTTTTCTTTTGTAAATTACAAAAATCACTTAACAATATGAAATAAATTTCGCTAGACTAAATCAGCATTGTAAAATCCAATCATTTCGAAATTCTCAAATAATTGTAAGAGATCCTATTAAGACTTCTTTCCAAACTGTTCATGGAAAGTTAAAATACTGACATCATTCTCACATACTAATTCTTCTCAACTATCTCGTTGCAGTTTAAGCTGTTCAATAATAATTAAAATGAAACAGATAGCCCATTATATGACAATCCTCACAAAATAATCAAATTCCATCTTATAATTTATAACATGGAAGAAAATAAGTTTATCCTTTTTCCTCATACAACTTCAATTTCTTACAAAATTCTTCAACATGCACAAAATAGATGGGAAAGATCTTTCAGCTCCTCGCTCTTTCAGCATTTAAATAATAAATTAAACTGACGAGAAAGACAAAAATACGAATAAATTTCATACTTTTTATTATAGAATTTTTTCAGTTCTTGGTTTTAAAGAAATCGATATTTTTCACCTAAAATATGTAAAAAAATCATTATACTTGGCATTCATTTTCTCCAAAAATTTAGAGTTGATGTTTTTTAAGTACAGGTACTGTACAGTAGAACCTCGTTTATTCGGATAATAAAACAATCTGTCTCATAAGCATGAAAGATAAACATAAGGAAAAACTATAAACTAGAACTCCTAAGTACACTCTTGCCCGGGTGTAGTGCTACAGCTTGCAATAATAGAATAGAAATTTTTCTATGAATCAGCACATGATGTTCATTATTATGGATGCCGTGGGAACATCCTTTAAGTTTACGTAATAAATTTTGATATTTATATTAAATTTATATAACGATAAAGTTTGTTTTATTAACAAGCTTGTTATATAGTTTTAACTAACGATAAATATTATATTGTTTTATTATTAAAATGATGACAAATAAAGTCGAAAGATTACGTGTCAGATATTTTTTATATGTAACGAGCAATTATTTATTGTGACATCGTCATAATGCCGGACTGCAATTTTTAATTTATTTAATTTAAAATACCGGTATTTGCTCTCTACCTCAAAGTAGTTGTGGCTTGCCCCTGTAAATCATACTTTTCCTTTAACAATAGAGTCGGTGCCGGTCATCTATCTAACACCTTTAGGGGAAAATTTTTGAATTGAAATAACATGACTTCCGGTTTGCATCGGAAGCTCGTATATAGTTATGGTTTACCTATCTGGTCTCGCCTTTCATCTATCTCTGTACTCAAGATTAAGGAAAGACAAACGGACAAACGTACGGACGAGTGGGAATTTATAGGTCTACAATTTTTTTCAAATTGCAGCCCAATAATCAATGTAAAAATGAACGAAGCTTCAAAAGGTTTTTTACGCAAAGAGCAAAAAGTGACAATAGACAAGACTTATTCTTCTTATTTACTTTATCTTTGAATTTAGTTTTCTCAACTGCAGACTAAAAAAAATATAAATTTGAGAATAACAGACATATATTATCTTATAATTGTTCACATTTCTTTGGAACTGTATGCTGGATCGCTTATATTTATTTCGCTAAAATAATTGCAGAAATGTGGCAACAACTGGCATTTTTTACGACCGACTAGCCATTAAAAACAAATTCGCTTAGAGCACTCTAACTAAAAAATTCTAAAGACTTGACTTAATTCTGAAATTAAAAAAAAAAAAAAAAAAATCTGAAATTAAAAAAAAAAAAAAAAATCGAAATTAAAGGATAGACAGAACATCTTATTTTGAAAAAATAAATTCAATTGTAACTTATACAGGAAATTGCTATTTCAATTTATTTCAGCCGGTGATTGAAGAGGAGTTTTCTCCGTTTTGTTAGACGTAATCTTCCCGATCTCTTTCGAAAATGTACGAAATACAGGGCCCCATCTGAATTTAAAATAAAATCTATTGATATTATAAACGTATCGACAAAATCAAATCACGAAAACTCTAGAATGAACTGAAATTTTTAACGTTATTTGTAATAAATGATTTATTTTTTGAGTTATATATAGGCTTTATAAAATATTTTTATAAATCAAACTACATGCAAATTGGAATTTATATTCTGATTTTTAGTTTCTAAATGAATATTTAATCAATACTGATATCATAAAAGTAATAACAATGTTCTAAATCTATTAAATAAAATAATTTTATAATTTTGTTTTTCCATTTACTAAACTAAAAATTTATATAATAATTTTTATTGATGTAAAATATCAAAAAATTAAATATATCCCAATCAATTTATAAAAATTATGATGCTTTATCATTATTTTTTGGTATGATATTGGGCTGCAATTTGAAAAATTTGTAGACCTATAAATTCCCACTGTGGTCTGTACATCTGTTTATCTGTCTTTCCTTAATCTCGAGAACAGAGTTAAACAGATGAAATACGAGACCAGATATGTAAACCTTAACTATATACGAACTATGGAAGTCGTTATTTCAATTCAAAAATTTTCCCCTGAAAGCAGTTAATTAATGACTCTATTGTTAAAGGAAAAGTATGATTTACAGGGGCAATCCACTACTAATTTGAGGTGAAGAGCATATATTTTCAGTTAAATAAATTTAAAATATGATTAAAAACTGCAGCCCAGCATTGTGACAATGTTACAATAAATAATTGCTGGTTGAAATTTCACTTTGTATATTTTTAAGAAACAGTTGTAAATATATACATATACTGTATATTATTTTGAAAGTATGTAAAAACCTTATAAAATATGATGCTTTTATATAATAATTATACCAACAGTATAATATATAATAAGACATTATTACAATTGATTTTTATAAACAGATAAAGTATGCCTAATGTAGAATCATTTAAAATGAATACAAATTAAAACAATAAATGCAAAAAATATAAATATTATAAATATAACAATATAAAATAAAAAAAGAATATATTAATGACTTATTTAATAAAATTTTTAAGAAATACAAAAAATAAACGTATATATACATGTTTCATTCATTTCATTCAAGTTAATTCGAGTAAGAATTATTGATAAAATAATTTTTGAAGTAATTAATTTTAATTGTAATTAAATATTAATCAATTTCATTACAAGTAATTAAAAGATTCAAAAACAAAATAAAGTGTATCTAATATATTACTGTCACAAATATTAACATATTCCAGCATAATTAATAATTTATCATCATTAAAAATTGAAGAAAATTTGTAAAAAGGTAAATCAACACAAGATAATGTGAACTATCCAATTTACAAAAATAATTTATTTTATATTATTGTTTTGCTAATAATAATAATTTATTTATTTTTTATCTTTATTGCACTAAAATACTATATTTCTTTAAAACAATTGGAAAGTATTAAAATACCTTTACTATAAATTTCATAGTTAAAAAAAAAGAAAGAGAATAAATTTGTTAAGAACAAAAATCACAAAATAAAATCAAATACAGTATAATTTTACTGGATTAAATAAGTTTTCCTATGTTGTTAGTATTTCATTATCAAAATATAATACTTTAATAAAAATGTACCCAGTAAAATTTTTATAACTGTAACATGCTAATTGAAAAGTAAGAAATAAGATTCTCATAAAATGTTTCCAAATTCTTTCAGAATAAAATGAATCATTAATTATAATTAAAATACTTTACAAATAGTTTTAATATATAAAATCACTTAAATTTCACGTATAAACTTCATAGTTCTTATTTACAATCTGAAATTAATTAATGTTTATATTATTATTAGAGAAAATTAAATTCATTTTAAGTTAAATGACTTTGTGAATTATAACATTGGAATAATAATTCCATTGTTATAATTCACAAACAAAGGATAATTCAGAATGACAGAAGGAAACACAAACTGCTTATTTAAGATAACTAAAATTGAATTTTTATTAGAAACATTTTCATCCTACTGTCTGCCAGCATCAGTCCAACTCAATATTCATTATATATAAGTAAAACATGTTTATAACACTAGATGATAAATATTCAGAAGCAATTCAAACATCAATTTGTGACTTTTTACATTTATAATTGTAAAATATAAACAATAGAAATTAAATTATGATAATTCATTCAAAATATGTTAATTTTTTAGGTTAGTGGGTCTTATCAGTGCTGATGTGGATGTCTCAGATATAGACATAAATCAGTGTGACACACCTACTAATTCCTTACAGATCTCAGCTTTTCTCCATACACATAAATGTGACAATGTTACTAGTCAGGTAAATTTATAAATTTTTTAAGAATACATTAATATACCTTTTGATTTTAAATAATTATTTTTCTTTTAGTGTATATTTACTCCAGGTTATGGCTGGACTCGAGGGTCATATAAATGCCAATGTAGGAATAGTTATTATTCTCCAATGGCCAGTCCTATCTTCAATGGTACCCTAGTGGAATATTCCTGGAAACAGAAAATTATGGTCAATAGGTAATTATAATGATTAAGTGCAACAGAAATAAAGACTTAAAGGAACGTTCAAGCATAATTTCTGTCATTTTGAATCCCTCTCCTCCCTGTAAGCAATTATAAGAATTATGTTGATCCCTACTTAACCCTTACAGGGTCAGTGTGTATGGAAAAAATCTAACATCTTTTTTATGATAAGCTTTTTAATGAGGAAAAAATAATAAATGAAACATTTCTAATTTTTAATCTGGTAAATACTAATCTGAGATCTCTTTTTCAAACTTTATTTTGTCTCTTCATTTTATTTTCCAGATAATTTTTGCTACCTTTGTTGGTCTACATTTTTATTATTTTTTTTAAATTTTATTACTATGTTCTATTTATGTACTACCTAGTTCTAAGTTTCCAGGAAGCACTGGTTGCTTCTTTTAGCTAGATATGGTAATTTTGTCTTAAAACAATTTGACCAGTCAATTTAATTAATAGATTAAATTAATTTGATATATTAATTTATTATTATTTAAATTAATTATTTTATTTATTTTTGAAATACTTCAAAAAAATTTGTTCTTTGTTAAAATGATCGTTTATTTCCACTAGTCAAGTATGCATTTCCATTTTAATTTGTTTCCTT
The DNA here is from genome assembly GCF_000671375.1 of Centruroides sculpturatus. Classification (NCBI taxonomy): domain Eukaryota; kingdom Metazoa; phylum Arthropoda; class Arachnida; order Scorpiones; family Buthidae; genus Centruroides; species Centruroides sculpturatus. The sequence goes on along the minus strand of NW_019384991.1, from coordinate 99,728 downwards.
TCACTTAATTTGTTAGATGAACAATAAATATTGTCTCACCTAACTTCATCTAAAAACTCATTATCATTAGTAGAAAGAAAAAAATAGAATATTTTTGCTTTCTACTAATGACAACTTAATTTTCTGTGAGGTATATGGTGGTGAGGGTTATCCACACAAACTTATTGTATATTTTTTCACTAAAATCACAAATAGAAAAATAATAATTTTCAAATTTTTTATTATTTTGAATTTATTTTTAATTTACTTATCCAGTAACTGAAAAATTTAATATAATTTTCAGCTTGCATTTATGTTAATATACTTTTTAAAACTGAAAATTTTACATATAACATTTTGGATCTCTTACTAACCAAATACTATACATTATTATTTACCAGCAAGTCCTCACTTAACTTCAGTTTCTGAGAACTTATTGATAATATTAAGTGAAATGATAAATAAAACTAGTTTTACCATAGGCTAAATGATATAAACAAGATATAATTCAGTTATTATTATTTTAATTGAATCATGATTGCAACCTCCAGCATTTATTTTCTATCTCAAAGAACCAATTTTATTGTTTATGAAGAAGATTCAACAACAATAATTGTGAATGATTACAAATGCACTTATATTGTTCAACATCATCATAATGAAACAACATTGAGGACTTGCTGTTTCTGTATTTAATACGAACATATATCATAATATTTCTAATAAAATTTATAGTCTGTCTTAATTTCATAGTCCTTCTTATGAGATGCTGTATGTATGCAAGTCATGCCAAGATGGATGCAACGTATGTGTTGATGATTCCCCTTGCTTATCTCATTACAACTGGGCCTTCCGGTAAATATAATTTTAAAAACTTGCTATTTAAATAAATTTAATGAATTTTTATATATAAAAATATTCATAAATAATGTTTTTATAGGATATCACTATTGACCATATCTGTGATCTGCATCATTTTGACTATTGTTTTAGCTGGATATGTTTACCGTTACAGAAAACTCAAAGTAATTAAAGTAGCCAGTCCCATATTTCTTTGCATAACTCTTCTAGGTTGTGCTATAATGTACAGTGAAGTAAGTGTTTCTATATTTATAATATAAAAAACCAAAAATCTACTGTTTACCATTCTCTTTCAGATATTTGTATAACAATAAAAAAATTTTTTTAAGTTATTTCTTTCATTTTATTTATAGAAAGATTCATTCCATTATTCCTACAGATTTTACTATATTTATTATTTCAATAACATTTTTATTTGGCTATACCAGGGGTTGGCAGTTTGTCAAGTGAGAAGAGCCAAATTGTCATGAAAACAGGATAACAAAAGTACCAGAGAGCCGCATATTAATTTAAATGTGCGAAATACGACACACGACAGAGGCGCCTCTAGTGGCCGTTTTCGGCATAACGTTACATGGATGGACGGACACGCGTTCAATGGGTTATATATATATATATATATAGATATGCTTCAAATGCTACCACTCTTATGCGACTCATATTGATCAATGCGAGTGTGGTCATGTGCGGACGGAGAACAAGTCAAAGTTTGTTCGGCGGCTCTATCTCATAAACTCATAAGTTATAAGGCTGCGGTGAAATGAGGTGAGATGAAATTGGAGTTTATGTCCGAAGAGCCGCAAACGTCTATGCAAAGAGCCACATGAACCCGCGAGCCGCTAATTCTGACCCCTGGGCTATACTTTTCAATACCTATAAAAGTGTAGAACTGCATTAATTATCAATTTATTGTTCTATTAAACTTATTTATTTCAACTACCCAAAGATAACTTTATTGACAATATTTCTTTAAACTTTGTTGATGTGTATTTCATTTTCATTATTTTACCAATGCAAAGAAGTCATAATATAAATTTTTCAAAATAATTTCATCTAATAAAATTGTTTATATTAAAAAAATTATTAACAAGTTACAGCACAAAATAAATTACTGATATTTACATTTTTAACTATATTGTCTACAATATGAATAATAAGGAATTTACACTATATGGGCCAGATTCTAGTTAAAGTTTTTATTTTCTCAACACAAAGTTGAGTTAACATCAAATCTGATGTACACAATGTTCAGAAAGTATTTAAATATTATAACACTTTAGTTCTCGTTACACTCAGACATTTCGTCTTTTTGCAGCAATTATGTATTAGTCTAATTCACAAATTTTCTAACATGACAATCCTACTACCAGTAGACAATTGAAAATACAGGGGAGAGGAAGTGCTAGTATGTGAGAAGTTTCTCAAATTTTCGTTTCGTATAATCACTGTCTTCTCTCTGTGCCAAATCCATTGACTTGGCACAGAGTCCATTGACTTTCGTAATTCTTCCTTTGTACAGTCCTGTTGTCCTGGTTGCCTTCATGTTCTTCCCATAATGACACTGAAAATGAAAGGGAGACACTCTCTCAACCACGAGTCAATATATACCCTCTCCTGCTTCCCCGTTGAGTTTATTGTTCCTCCAGGAAATAATGGGTGATGGAACATTCTGGAGGCTTATAAACAAAGGTTTCATAACTGACAATTTAATTTTATATAAAGAAATGACAAGCAATTGTCACAATATAACAAATTTGAAGAAGACTAAATAAAACTTCATTATAGTAATACTTCATAATAAATAGTATGGCATTTATTCCCAATTTCAAAATGCATATGGCATTTTTCACTTAACTAAAATGTAGAAAACATTCAGTTTTGTGTTTAAAAGATAAAAACAGAATTAAAAAAAAATGTGAAAATTAGAATATTACTTACAATACAAGAAAACAATGCCTCTTCCTTCCAGCATCATACACATGATTGTCCATGTGTATGATGCTGAAAGGAAAAAACATTGCTGAGGCACTTGCTTAAAAAAGTATTATTTCTCTTTGAACTTTGGTCCAAAGAACACACGCACTTATCATAATTTCTTCTTCATTTCATCTAAATGTTCATTACTGACATCTGCATTATGTTGAAAACAAAATCATGCAAAGTTGCAAGATTACAAGCAGCATTTTTTAATGATACCTTTGTGGGTTTCTCTGTGTCTTCCACTTCTGATTTGTCACTCCATATATTCATAATAGAAGCAATATTGTCTTTATTAGTCATGTCACATTCTGTCATTACATTGGAATCAGCAGAAAAGTAGTCTTCAAACACAACATTTTTGGGCACAAGTCCATTTTGCTACAAATGAAACCAAAGATCATCTTCCATTTCTGTCACTACCCTACCAAATCCAGATTGACTCCAATGATTTTTAATAATTTCCATTGTGATCTTGTATCAGGCATCAATTAGCATCTCACATGCAGTTCCAAAATCTATAGTTGTTGTCTGATTCACTTCCAAAGTTAGCAAGATATGATGCAAGACTCATTTTCTGTATAACTTCTTCCTCAATGAATTTATGAGTTCTTGGTATAACTTTGAAGTAACATTTGGAGGCAAATGACAAATTTTAATTTACTTCAAGATAACATTTGTTGAATGAACTGTGCAATTATCCATAACCAGAAGGATCTTAACCCTTTCTGTAATTTCATTATCAAATTCAATTATCCATAACCCTTTCTGTCATTTCATTATCAAATTCTGTGAACTACTCGCCAGACAAATCTGAAGTCATCTGTACTTTCTTATTAACACAATATGAAATGGGCAAACTTCTGTAACTTTTAAAACATCTTGTATTTTTTGACTTTCTAATCACCAAAAGCTTTTGTTTGTTAGAGCTATCCATTTTAGTAGTCATCAATACTGTCATCCTGGCTTTAGATTTCTTTCCACTAGAGAAGTTTTTGCCCTTTTGTAGAGAAATGTTTTATCTAGTGGAAGTTGGTGATGAAGACCTGTTTTATCAGTGCTATATTCATCAAATCGACTATACAGTACTGATCAATCATGTCCTTTTTCGATTACAGCCATTTCATCACAATGCAGTCTACAACTTCAGCACTTTTTCCACAGATACTTTTGGAATCAATTCCATGCCAATCTTTAAAATGCTGAAGTCATCCATTTCATCCATCCAGGCTCAAAATCAGGCTTTCCTAAAAGTTTAACAAAGTCTTTAGCTTTCTCCTTCAAAATCAATCCACTGATGAAAACATTTTTACTTTGTACTACTTTAAACTACTTGAACAAATCATCTTCAACATCTTTATGAGCTGCACTATGAAACTTCTCTCTTGCTGGCACAGCATTCCTGCTGAATTTCTCCAAGAGCACTGATCTGTTTTTCAGGACAGAAAAATTAAAAGCACAGTAATTAAATATAAAATCAAATAATAAAATTATCCATTAATATTGCTGAAGTGATGAAGATAAATTTTGGTTTGGTTCATTATCAGTATTCTTAATTATCTTTAAAGAAGATTTAACATCTTGACAAATAATTCACCGGAATGCTGAATTTCTTCACAGCTTCACAGTTTTTCAGCTGTGCTCCATCAACTAACTTAATGCTGTCTATCTTCATCTCCAATGACAGTTTGTCCACAATCAGCCATTGTGGTCAAAACACACTGCAATGAATTTGCACTCTCTTCTCAATAAAACAAAATCAGAATAAATTAAATTTTGAGCAGTACAATCACATTTACTTTCTTTGATTTATTGTTTGAAATTGGTCAATATAGCTGTCAGGATCAGAGAATCATAGACCTAGAGCATAGAAACAGGATATGGTCCTAATCATTTTGAAGTCTAGAAGTACAAAGGAATGGTCAATTTGCTGATTAGACATCAAGTTGATAACCTGACTGTCTACTGTGGCTCCTTAATGAAAGCAAAAAGGGGTAATAAAATGGCATCTTTGATTTGGTCATCTAGCATTAGTCATAGGCCTAAACATGTAAAGCAAGAAGAAATCAAACAGGATTGCCAGATAAACAAAAACGAACTTTTAGTTATTAAGTTTATTTCTTTCTCAGAATAATTTCTGTGACATTCAGTTTTAAGCAATAAGATTGGCTTTCCCTTGTCCTGCAATTTTTGGCAGAGCATTATATCAATGAGTGCAAATATTCATTATATCCAATGTACGACTTTGTAACACTTTGTAACATCCAAACATTTTAATATGGGCTTTATATTGAAGATTCAAAGGGACAGAGAAAAGTTTGCATTAACTGATAATTCACAATAACTGATCTCATTATATGCAAGCTTGATTGCATATAAAATTAACTAAACATGGAACTGGTTACTATCTTGCCAAAATATTTATCTTACCTCATTGTTTAATTATTTAAGCATAAAGTAATAAATAATTTTTAAGACATCTAAGGATACACAAGTTTGAATCAAGAAAAAGAAGAAAGCTTCGGTTATATAAAATAAACATAATAACAAAAGAGGTAAATATTAGTTTCAACAATAAAAAAGAATAATTTTTCATTCGTTCACAAAAGTGATATTTTATAACAACTGATCAAATGGAGTTAATTAAATGCAGCCACCAATGTCAAAATAAAAATTTTAAAAAATTAAACCAAATGGATAAATGCAAGAATAAATCAATTGATGGATAATGTATTACAACAAATTTTGTGCTTTACTGCTGCCTTACGTACTGTACTCTATTGTCATAGCAACTCAAATTCTTTATGTGTACAACATATAAAGAAATAGCAGCCATTTAAGTAATGATCTTAAATGAATGTCTTTGGATATTATTTGAAATGCCAAATACTGTTTACTATCTGTTGTATGCATTTTTATTCACTGTTACTGAAACAAACTGAATTTTGTAAATTATTACATTAAAAAGATTATATTATTATTAAACATTGGAGAAAAGATGAAATATTTTTAACAATTTAACATTACTTTTTTATTTAAATATTAAATTGATGATGATCTAGAACTTCATGGTGACTGAATGTCAATAGCTATTGTGGCTTGGTTGAGCCTTGTTTCTTTTTTTTTTTCGTTTCTCTTTCTTTCATAAACTTCACTTCTGGCCTTTGTTTTGTTGTTCTCTAGTGATCCATTGGATCATTGCATCAACCAATTTCATTGTTTCTGTTTGCTTTGTTCTGTTGGCTTGGTTGAGCCTTGTTTCTTTTTTTTTGTTTCTCTTTCTTTCATAAACTTCACTTCTGGCCTTTATTTTGTTGTTCTCTCGTGATCCATCGGATCATTGCATCAACCAATTACGGTTGATGCAATGATCCGATGGGTCACTAGAGAAAAGGGCGTGACACCAGATCGGTCAAAGGGGACTGACACATGAGGAAAGGGGGAAAATTGTCATTCTTAGAGAAGAGCTGAGAAGGAGAAGACCTAGACGTCAGTGATTATGGAAAGAAGACTCCTCTGGAACAATGGACTTGAGGTGCATTTTTTTCCAGTCACTCCCTTTTGATGCTTTTCTTTTCCTATCAAAAATCAATTCTTCTAATTCTTATTAACCCCATCTTAATCTAGGGCCCTTCATTTTGTAAATTTAGTTAAGTTATAGTTAAGATAGATGTAAATTAGAATAAGTTCTTTGTTTTGTCGGCACGTAGGAATCAACCGGTTGTATTGTTACGGTTGGTCCCAAGGACCTTTGTAATTTCCTACTTTATAAATGTGTATACAGTAATTGTATATTCGGAAACTATTGGTATTAACTGTAAATAATAAACTTTTAATTTTATCAATGCTGAGTGATTCTTTGGATTCTGTCATTTGCTCTCAGACACACTGTAAATGGCTAACAAGCCATGATAGCTACTAACATTCAATCACTAAGAGTTTTTTTTTTTTTATTCAATACAAATTGTGTACATTGAATAATCTTATTTATTGAGAATTTTAAAAAGAAAACTAAAAAGAGTATAAATATAAAATGAATATAAAAAGTTTAATGTCTCCATTTTATCAACTATATAAATATTCTTTAGTTCATATCAATGAAAGAAACCATGATACAGAAAACATCTTGCATTTGGTGAAAGTAAAAATGCATTTTCATTAACTGAATAATTTAGTCATTGGATAAAAACTATATTTAAATTTTTAAAAAAAATGACATTTGGAAGCATTCAATAATTCTATAAAAATCACTTAATTTAGTATCACACTTTCTTTGGCAAAATATCACTAACATGTTAATAATTACAAGTATTTTTACTTTTTGTATGCAAAGATCTTGTACAATCTTGTAATTTAAAACTGTGTATATATATATGGTTTTACGTTTTTATGTTTCAAAATGTAATTCCAGTACAAAAATATATTCAAAAATACAAATCAGATACACCATTTAAAAATTTTCAAAGGTATTTTTGCTTATTTTAAGATAATATCAGTCAATTTTTTTGAGATAAGTGATAAATTTGGTCTTCACAAATGGGTTTTATCTTTTTATTTTGATAACAGCATGACTGTCAAGAAAGGAGAAAAGATGATCAACTTTCTTTTCATTTAAAAAACAATATTTAATTCATCCCTTATAATTTTTAAACAAAGTTCCAAACAATACTCTTTGTGTAGTCACAGATTCATATATCATGGACCAAAAGAGAAAATAGATATGTGGGAGTCAGTGCCTTCATAAATAAATAAGTGTTGTTCAGGTTTAATAGATGGTAAATTAGGCTGCAGTTCAGAAACTTCTCTCTGATTAGAATATTGGTGGGGATGAAGATGAGTACTTTGTCAGATATTCTCTTCACAATGAAAACAAGGACTTTACAGTAAGAATGATCAATGACTAGTTGGCAGTGGATGAGGACAAGGAATTCTGTTGTTCTCTCTTGCAAACTGTTCTGTTCAAATTGTATTTTCATAGTCTTTTTAAGTTACTCATTTATTCATAATCTGTCATTTTCATGTACAATATATCTGTTATGAACATCTAATTCAATTTCAATGTTTTAGATGGCTGCTATATTTCCTGTTCTGGAAGTTTACAGCTGTGTGGCTACAAAATGGACTAGACATATGGGTTTCTGTATAACTTATAGTGCACTTCTACTTAAAACTTGGAGGTAAGTTATCTTAAATATAAATATAAACCAATGAAATCTAAAATTATGATTAATTTCTCCTTACAGAGTCTCACTCACTTATCGAGTAAAATCAGCTCACAAGTTAAAGCTAACAGATAAGCAACTTCTGCAATGGTTATTTCCCATCTTATTAGTGATGGCTATTTATTTAGGTACATGGACAATCTCATCTCCACCTGAAGGAATATATATATCAGATTGGGATCATTTAAAATTTCGACAATGTGATTTTAATTGGTGGGATCATAGCATAGCCATAGGTTAGCTTCTAATAGATACATTTAAATTAAACAAAAATTGCTTGCATTTTTAATGATCATTTGGCTTCCAGGTGAATTTTTATTTCTGTTGTGGGGTATACGTGTGTGTTACAATGTCCGCCATGCTGAGTCTTTCTTCAATGAAGCCAAACACATCAGTTGGGCCATCTACAACATCACAATTGCCAATATTATCATGGTGATGATTCAGTAAGTCAAAAATTTGTTAAATTATAATTAAAGTTTTTAAATGAATTTTCTATATAATATAACAATATGTTCTAACATCATTATTCTTTAGGAATTCCTTAAATCCAAAAATGATGGCAGTTATTGATGGGCTAGTATTTTTGGAATCCACAGATTCCAAAAATAATAGCCCATCAACAACTTTATTTTACCTATTGAGTAATAGACTAGTGTTTTTGGAATCTGTGGATGTGATAATTCCTAGAGAATAAGTGTTTGAACCAGTTATATTGATATTTGAAAAATGGAATAAAAACAGAAAGTTAAATTCTATATAATATTTAAGAACATTTCAAAAGATTCATAAATGCTTGATTCATACTTCACCTCCTGCAAAATCAATTATAATTGGAAGAATTCCAAGCTAAAGCAGTAACTGGAGAAAAAATAATACTTATTTGGCTGCCAACAGCTAAATCACGTTTTCAAATCTGAATTTATCATAATTCACATCTTTCTTTTTTTAACTATGTTGAAGAGATCATTTATTACCACAATAAAAGTAAAAAAATAATCTCTTTTATTGTAGCATTGTCATTTTGCCAACAGCTGGTCCAGACATCAAATATTTATTTGGATTTATTCGCACTCAGCTTAGCACTACAGTCACAGTTATTCTTATTTTTGGACCAAAGGTAAAAAGAAAATTTTTTAGATGTTTTCTTTATTAAATACATTTATATCATAAATCTTTACACAATAGTTCTATCGAGTAATTAGAGGGGAAGGTGATACTTGGGATAATAGAGCCAGAGCAAGAGGAGTAACAGCTTCCTTTTCATTAAATGGAGTTGGTCTAGTTCACGAGGAAACAACTGATCTTTATCAAGAAAATGAAGAATTAAAGGTATATTAAATTAATCATTTTAAAGCTAGTTATGTAAAATTGAAATAAATTTTATTCATTTACAGGAAGAGATACAAAAATTAGCAGCACAGATAGAGTTCATGAAGATTGTTCATATGGAAATAAATAACCGTCATCTTAAACCAAAACATGGGAACTTTTTTAGTCAGACTAGTACAACACAAAGTCCCATTATTAAGTCTATGTACATGAAATTTGATAGTACAGATTCTCCAGGATGTCATATATCCCCAGCTGCAGAACTAGTAAGTGAAAGGGTCTAGTTATAAAAAAAAAAAACTGCTTTATACAACCGAGCTTCAAATTTTGCTGACAGGCAATCAACGATTATTTGTATTATGATTGCCAGAAAACTGATTTATTTTGATGTGTGAAAATATAGGTAGAATTCCAAAGTTCACTTTTTTTCAAGTCTACAAAATCTTCGTGCTTCCAATGACATCCTTTGCTCCTCATTTTGCCTGTGTGAATTGATTAACGTATTTACCATTTACTTGTCCCAGTTCATAAAAGCAAAAAATCAAATAATGGGACCATAACAATGTTGTATTAATGTATATCAGTATGCATAGAATGTATTATAAATAATTTATTGGGAAAATGTCTGTCAGTTATTATTATATTTGTGATTAATTTTTAGTGATTAATTTGTGAATCATTTTCTACATAAATCCAAAATTCTTGGAGGTGTAACACAGAGTACCTTGAACTACAGCATGCCATGGTCCATATGCAAACTTTTCAGCTAAGCAATCTGACAAGAATTTTTTCAAATATTCTGAGATCTTAAAATCATTGAGTGGGAAAAATATAAGAAGTGTATGGAAATGCATTCTATTTCAGAAGCTTTTGTATATAAATTGTATAGGAGTTACATCACATCGAGTTTTCTGTTTTAGATTATTATTAATACTATTAAAAAAATTGAATTTATTTCATCATCATCATAAGAATCATGATGTGTAGATGTACATAAATTCAAATATATTTATAAAAGTCAGCATAAATTACTGCAGTTCCATCTGTCATATCTGAATTGTTGTTTTATAAATATATTGCCAGAAGTTGAAAGTTGAATCTTCATAATTTTGATGCTGTTGAAATCTTTTGTTAAAATATAAAATAAAATAAGAGAATAAAACTTTCATTTAATTTATGTTATTTTACTTATTTATGATGAGTTAAAAATTATTTTTATGTAAAATAGTAAAAACTAATACAAAAGGATAATAAATTTTTAATTTTACTCAGTGAGTTCTTTCATTCTAGTTCATAATTACAGAATATTTTTGTCATCTTACTAAAAAAGTTATTAATAAAAACTTAATATTTTAAAATTATTAAGCAATTTTTGTGTTTTTTTAAATAAAATTATACTAACAAGCTTCCATGTGTATAATCCACAATGGTGCATCCATGCAGAAAATTTCTAGAATGAAAATAAGACGCATCGCCACTGTATATCCTTTATCCATGACACAATGGCTGTTCCACAAGTGAGTTTGTAATTGCAATTTTAAATTGGAATACAACCTACATTCTTTCAAATTGTCTTTTAAAAACAGATTATAGGCACAAAAATATAGCACTCTTATCCATAACACATTGAAAATATATTCATGAAATAATTAATCTTCAATTTATAATTTGCCATACTATAAATTTTAATTCAAAATAATTATTATTAAAGATTTAAAAGTTAAATGAATACTCAAGTCCAAAAATACTTTCAGTTAATACAAATAATTTAATTTTTATGAAAACTAAAATGAAATAAAATAAAATAAAATAAAAGGATAGGGGCTGGAGGAAGTAAAAATTTCAAGAAAAATGTAGACAATTTATGGACAGCCCCATAGAAGAAAAAGTTGTGTATCATTTTGTGACAAAAGACAGATTTGTTTACTTGCTACTCAATCTAAGTTGTCAGCAAGTAAAATTAAAAGTGCATCTTGACTTTCCTATTCAACTCTGGCTATCTTAAGTTTTGTAATCCAAAAAAATGCTTAAATACACAAAACTAATGAGGATACCATCATTAACAACGAAACATAAAAATTTGGATTTGGGAAGAAAAATCATGTGCTGGACTCATCAATGGTATAGCATAGTATATTAACTCTAAGTTGAAAGATCAACTTAGTAAGTATGGTCACATTCTTAGAAATGAAAATATCATCTTTCAGCAGTAATGCATCCTGTCACAATTCAAAAATGATGAAACAATGGTTTTCTAGAAATAATATTGAAGTTTTGTCAGGACCTGCATGTTCCCCAGATCTGAGTCCTATGGGAGCTTCTTCTTAGGTCCAGTTACAAAGATGGGAGACAATTTTCAACAGTTGCAGACCTGAAACAAGCTATTCAAAAATGTTGGGATGAAATTCCAGATGAGCTGTTGATTAAATTAATTGATTCAATGCCATATAGCAAGTATGATGTTATTCATTGCAAGGAGGTTACACAAAGTATTAATTCCTTAAATTAAGACATTAATTCATTTTTGAACTTATAATTTTGTCTCTAATATTTTTTTCAAATAATTTGTGATTATAAAAGTATTTAACATATCAAAATAATAGATATAATTGAATATTTTTATATTTATGTTACCATTTCATTTAAGCAATTTATTGTCTGTTATGTATTTAAAAAATTTTTAAAAATTGCCTGTTATGTATGATAGCATGACATGCAATTTTCGGGAGATCTGGATCAGAGCAAAGATTACAGTAGATATTCACAAGTCAAGTGAATTTCATTCTATTGGGAGGAAAGGCAGGTTATTCTTAAATCATACAGACCAAGATGCTGTCTTGCTATTTTTCAATCAGCATTATAATGATTTTGTGGAATGGATAGCTAATATTTGATTGGCCTTTGTAAGGACATTTTTGGCTAAAAGTGAAGAATTGGATTTGGCCTATTTCTACAAAAAGGAAAAAGAAACAGGAAGTTGAATTTCCCTCAGGTACAGTTTTGTGAGGTTAGCCGATTGGGGTGAGGAGTTTTCCGACAGCCAAGTGGTCAACTCCATCGTGTGGGAGTGTTAGGATTCACTGAGACAGGTTTCCATCGTAAACTGTTTATTAAACATAGAAATTTTCTTACAAATTCCTTGATAGACAAGGTAGCACCAAAAAACGGGCGGAAAAAGTTTGAAAAGTTCTGTGTTTGTTACTTGTGGATGGACGCTGACGGTGAAATACTCCGTAGGGTCCATCCACATTTACCTTTCCCTGGGCCATTTATCTTGGCTTTCGGCGGCTTCTCGTGGACGAACTGACGAATCTGTAGATCGCTAGGAGGCACCCGGAGAATGATGTTTCCACAAGTTCCTAAATGTTCTTTTGTTTTCCAAAGATCAGGAGCATGCATGTCCAGGAAAAGAAACTCTACGCATCCAAGAACCAAGAACCTTTGTAACTTGAATCGCACGGTTTTATAGATTTCTTAACCTCAGTCACCGCTCCATTGGTCTCTCCTTGTCACCTGGTAAACATTCAAAACCTAATGGAGGGCGCGGGAGAGGTCAACATTGCGAATGAATATGATTCCTCTCTCTTGTCGAGTTTTCCTCGAATTTATCCGTTTCCACTGTTTAAGAAATTTACGAAAAAAAAAAAAAAGAAAAAAAATTGCATTGTTCAATTGAGATACCTAATCCTTTCCATTCGCGTCTGAAAAGGAGCACTTTAAATTTCCAATTGATACCCTTTATTCAGATCTCTCAGTCGACCCGTTAGGGTCCTCACAGTTTCCTGCCAATCACAAAGAATCTGGGATGCCCTTTCACTCCCCTTCCACTACTGTCTGTCTTCTTAGTAACCTTTCTTTTTATTTTAGTTTTAAACGTTAGAATAAACTTAGTGTATTCATGATTGTCTTTGTCAGATCTTGTGATGTTTCACAATTGTGATTACATGTGGTTTTTGTTTTTTTCCTTGTGTCTGTATAGTGAGAATTTGTGTGAGGGATTTGGTTGAATTACCAATTAGCATTCCTCAAGTTGGAATTTGAGCTTTTTGCATTTGCATATATTAAAACATTTTTATTTGTTTATTTGTAATTTTTTTGGTTGTAATCTTGTTGATAGGCAGCAAACCTTTATATATTTCACAATTAAAAACATTTAAATTTTCTTTTGCTTCTTTTTTCTTCCTAATGAAAGTTTAAACAACAGAAATTTGAGAGTAGTTTACACCAAGTGCTTCCAGAAATTTAATTTTTGCCATATCCAGGTCATCTACATTTGCAATAGCAATGTAACAAGTTACTGTTACAGCTAAATATCTTTATATTTTTGTTAAAATAAGATAAAAGATGCAATAAAAATACTGTTTAAATGTTGACATCTATTTCCTCACTTTTTCCTATTTTGTCTATAATAAGGTAATCTTTTAAGTTGTGGTTCAAAATTCTAAGATGCTTGGCACAAAGTTGTTCATCTATATTGATGTCTGTATGTACTGTACAATATTTACTAGTTCTTTGAAAACTTAATCAGATCTACTTTTCAGTATTTCCTCATTAAATTTAAATATTATAAATATGTAATGTTTTCGTTTGACGTTTCGAACAGGCAATATGATATTTAATTCAGCGTTGGTAACGGAGTTTAAATATTTATAAATATTTCAAGTTTAAATGTATTTTTAGCCAAAAGTCGACAATCGCGTTGGAAAAGTTTGTGTTTACGTCACACATGGTCCCTGTGTCTGCGATCTTTAAATAATTATGGAAAATCAGTATCAAGGAGTAACAGAGAGTTCTAATATTTGGAATAATTCTGGTTGTAATAGTGAAGATTATAAGAAAGAAGAAACAGACAGGAATTATGATGCTAAATATCTTATTAAATCAGAATGTCGAGTTGTTTTGAAGAGATTGAATATTAAAGTAGAGATTGAAGATGGTAAAGAAGTCATTCTCCTTCCAGATGAATACAAACACTTAAATCTTATCAAGAAGATTAATTTCTTCATTCCCAACAAAACATTTAACAGAAATAAAGTGAACGTCCAAATTAACAAGGATGAACAGAATAAAGAACATCACATTTCAAAAAGAACAAAGCATTATAAAGATGAGACCAACAGGAAGAGGTTTCGTTTTTCAGTTAAAAACTTGAATAAAATACAATGGAATATTAAAAAGAAGTACTTCAAGATAATGTGTGCATTTCATTTTAAAGAAAAGTTCACATGTAATTTATGTACCCAGCCTTTCACAAATTACAAAGTATTAAGAGCCCATCTGTTCTTTCATATTGGAAACAAACCATTTCAATGCACAACCTGCAATCAGATGTTTTACTGGGAATTTGTTTTACGAAGACACAACAAAGAACACTACAATAAAATGCAAATGTTACAAAAATCATTGGAAGCCAGAAACATAAGAATAGTTGAAGACAACGTCACCAAAGTTTTTTATAAAACCTGTTTTTTATAAAAACTGTGGCACAAAGTTGTTCATCTATATTGATGTCTGTATGTACTGTACAATATTTACTAGTTCTTTGAAAACTTAATCAGATCTACTTTTCAGTATTTCCTCATTAAATTTAAATATTATAAATATGTAATGTTTTCGTTTGACGTTTCGAACAGGCAATATGATATTTAATTCAGCGTTGGTAACGGAGTTTAAATATTTATAAATATTTCAAGTTTAAATGTATTTTTAGCCAAAAGTCGACAATCGCGTTGGAAAAGTTTGTGTTTACGTCACACATGGTCCCTGTGTCTGCGATCTTTAAATAATTATGGAAAATCAGTATCAAGGAGTAACAGAGAGTTCTAATATTTGGAATAATTCTGGTTGTAATAGTGAAGATTATAAGAAAGAAGAAACAGACAGGAATTATGATGCTAAATATCTTATTAAATCAGAATGTCGAGTTGTTTTGAAGAGATTGAATATTAAAGTAGAGATTGAAGATGGTAAAGAAGAAGAAAAAGTTGTGTATCATTTTGTGACAAAAGACAGATTTGTTTACTTGCTACTCAATCTAAGTTGTCAGCAAGTAAAATTAAAAGTGCATCTTGACTTTCCTATTCAACTCTGGCTATCTTAAATTTCCCATCTTATTAGTGATGGCTATTTATTTAGGTACATGGACAATCTCATCTCCACCTGAAGGAATATATATATCAGATTGGGATCATTTAAAATTTCGACAATGTGATTTTAATTGGTGGGATCATAGCATAGCCATAGGTTAGCTTCTAATAGATACATTTAAATTAAACAAAAATTGCTTGCATTTTTAATGATCATTTGGCTTCCAGGTGAATTTTTATTTCTGTTGTGGGGTATACGTGTGTGTTACAATGTCCGAGCCTTGTTTCTTTTTTTTTTTCGTTTCTCTTTCTTTCATAAACTTCACTTCTGGCCTTTGTTTTGTTGTTCTCTAGTGATCCATTGGATCATTGCATCAACCAATTTCATTGTTTCTGTTTGCTTTGTTCTGTTGGCTTGGTTGAGCCTTGTTTCTTTTTTTTTGTTTCTCTTTCTTTCATAAACTTCACTTCTGGCCTTTATTTTGTTGTTCTCTCGTGATCCATCGGATCATTGCATCAACCAATTACGGTTGATGCAATGATCCGATGGGTCACTAGAGAAAAGGGCGTGACACCAGATCGGTCAAAGGGGACTGACACATGAGGAAAGGGGGAAAATTGTCATTCTTAGAGAAGAGCTGAGAAGGAGAAGACCTAGACGTCAGTGATTATGGAAAGAAGACTCCTCTGGAACAATGGACTTGAGGTGCATTTTTTTCCAGTCACTCCCTTTTGATGCTTTTCTTTTCCTATCAAAAATCAATTCTTCTAATTCTTATTAACCCCATCTTAATCTAGGGCCCTTCATTTTGTAAATTTAGTTAAGTTATAGTTAAGATAGATGTAAATTAGAATAAGTTCTTTGTTTTGTCGGCACGTAGGAATCAACCGGTTGTATTGTTACGGTTGGTCCCAAGGACCTTTGTAATTTCCTACTTTATAAATGTGTATACAGTAATTGTATATTCGGAAACTATTGGTATTAACTGTAAATAATAAACTTTTAATTTTATCAATGCTGAGTGATTCTTTGGATTCTGTCATTTGCTCTCAGACACACTGTAAATGGCTAACAAGCCATGATAGCTACTAACATTCAATCACTAAGAGTTTTTTTTTTTTATTCAATACAAATTGTGTACATTGAATAATCTTATTTATTGAGAATTTTAAAAAGAAAACTAAAAAGAGTATAAATATAAAATGAATATAAAAAGTTTAATGTCTCCATTTTATCAACTATATAAATATTCTTTAGTTCATATCAATGAAAGAAACCATGATACAGAAAACATCTTGCATTTGGTGAAAGTAAAAATGCATTTTCATTAACTGAATAATTTAGTCATTGGATAAAAACTATATTTAAATTTTTAAAAAAAATGACATTTGGAAGCATTCAATAATTCTATAAAAATCACTTAATTTAGTATCACACTTTCTTTGGCAAAATATCACTAACATGTTAATAATTACAAGTATTTTTACTTTTTGTATGCAAAGATCTTGTACAATCTTGTAATTTAAAACTGTGTATATATATATGGTTTTACGTTTTTATGTTTCAAAATGTAATTCCAGTACAAAAATATATTCAAAAATACAAATCAGATACACCATTTAAAAATTTTCAAAGGTATTTTTGCTTATTTTAAGATAATATCAGTCAATTTTTTTGAGATAAGTGATAAATTTGGTCTTCACAAATGGGTTTTATCTTTTTATTTTGATAACAGCATGACTGTCAAGAAAGGAGAAAAGATGATCAACTTTCTTTTCATTTAAAAAACAATATTTAATTCATCCCTTATAATTTTTAAACAAAGTTCCAAACAATACTCTTTGTGTAGTCACAGATTCATATATCATGGACCAAAAGAGAAAATAGATATGTGGGAGTCAGTGCCTTCATAAATAAATAAGTGTTGTTCAGGTTTAATAGATGGTAAATTAGGCTGCAGTTCAGAAACTTCTCTCTGATTAGAATATTGGTGGGGATGAAGATGAGTACTTTGTCAGATATTCTCTTCACAATGAAAACAAGGACTTTACAGTAAGAATGATCAATGACTAGTTGGCAGTGGATGAGGACAAGGAATTCTGTTGTTCTCTCTTGCAAACTGTTCTGTTCAAATTGTATTTTCATAGTCTTTTTAAGTTACTCATTTATTCATAATCTGTCATTTTCATGTACAATATATCTGTTATGAACATCTAATTCAATTTCAATGTTTTAGATGGCTGCTATATTTCCTGTTCTGGAAGTTTACAGCTGTGTGGCTACAAAATGGACTAGACATATGGGTTTCTGTATAACTTATAGTGCACTTCTACTTAAAACTTGGAGGTAAGTTATCTTAAATATAAATATAAACCAATGAAATCTAAAATTATGATTAATTTCTCCTTACAGAGTCTCACTCACTTATCGAGTAAAATCAGCTCACAAGTTAAAGCTAACAGATAAGCAACTTCTGCAATGGTTATTTCCCATCTTATTAGTGATGGCTATTTATTTAGGTACATGGACAATCTCATCTCCACCTGAAGGAATATATATATCAGATTGGGATCATTTAAAATTTCGACAATGTGATTTTAATTGGTGGGATCATAGCATAGCCATAGGTTAGCTTCTAATAGATACATTTAAATTAAACAAAAATTGCTTGCATTTTTAATGATCATTTGGCTTCCAGGTGAATTTTTATTTCTGTTGTGGGGTATACGTGTGTGTTACAATGTCCGCCATGCTGAGTCTTTCTTCAATGAAGCCAAACACATCAGTTGGGCCATCTACAACATCACAATTGCCAATATTATCATGGTGATGATTCAGTAAGTCAAAAATTTGTTAAATTATAATTAAAGTTTTTAAATGAATTTTCTATATAATATAACAATATGTTCTAACATCATTATTCTTTAGGAATTCCTTAAATCCAAAAATGATGGCAGTTATTGATGGGCTAGTATTTTTGGAATCCACAGATTCCAAAAATAATAGCCCATCAACAACTTTATTTTACCTATTGAGTAATAGACTAGTGTTTTTGGAATCTGTGGATGTGATAATTCCTAGAGAATAAGTGTTTGAACCAGTTATATTGATATTTGAAAAATGGAATAAAAACAGAAAGTTAAATTCTATATAATATTTAAGAACATTTCAAAAGATTCATAAATGCTTGATTCATACTTCACCTCCTGCAAAATCAATTATAATTGGAAGAATTCCAAGCTAAAGCAGTAACTGGAGAAAAAATAATACTTATTTGGCTGCCAACAGCTAAATCACGTTTTCAAATCTGAATTTATCATAATTCACATCTTTCTTTTTTTAACTATGTTGAAGAGATCATTTATTACCACAATAAAAGTAAAAAAATAATCTCTTTTATTGTAGCATTGTCATTTTGCCAACAGCTGGTCCAGACATCAAATATTTATTTGGATTTATTCGCACTCAGCTTAGCACTACAGTCACAGTTATTCTTATTTTTGGACCAAAGGTAAAAAGAAAATTTTTTAGATGTTTTCTTTATTAAATACATTTATATCATAAATCTTTACACAATAGTTCTATCGAGTAATTAGAGGGGAAGGTGATACTTGGGATAATAGAGCCAGAGCAAGAGGAGTAACAGCTTCCTTTTCATTAAATGGAGTTGGTCTAGTTCACGAGGAAACAACTGATCTTTATCAAGAAAATGAAGAATTAAAGGTATATTAAATTAATCATTTTAAAGCTAGTTATGTAAAATTGAAATAAATTTTATTCATTTACAGGAAGAGATACAAAAATTAGCAGCACAGATAGAGTTCATGAAGATTGTTCATATGGAAATAAATAACCGTCATCTTAAACCAAAACATGGGAACTTTTTTAGTCAGACTAGTACAACACAAAGTCCCATTATTAAGTCTATGTACATGAAATTTGATAGTACAGATTCTCCAGGATGTCATATATCCCCAGCTGCAGAACTAGTAAGTGAAAGGGTCTAGTTATAAAAAAAAAAAACTGCTTTATACAACCGAGCTTCAAATTTTGCTGACAGGCAATCAACGATTATTTGTATTATGATTGCCAGAAAACTGATTTATTTTGATGTGTGAAAATATAGGTAGAATTCCAAAGTTCACTTTTTTTCAAGTCTACAAAATCTTCGTGCTTCCAATGACATCCTTTGCTCCTCATTTTGCCTGTGTGAATTGATTAACGTATTTACCATTTACTTGTCCCAGTTCATAAAAGCAAAAAATCAAATAATGGGACCATAACAATGTTGTATTAATGTATATCAGTATGCATAGAATGTATTATAAATAATTTATTGGGAAAATGTCTGTCAGTTATTATTATATTTGTGATTAATTTTTAGTGATTAATTTGTGAATCATTTTCTACATAAATCCAAAATTCTTGGAGGTGTAACACAGAGTACCTTGAACTACAGCATGCCATGGTCCATATGCAAACTTTTCAGCTAAGCAATCTGACAAGAATTTTTTCAAATATTCTGAGATCTTAAAATCATTGAGTGGGAAAAATATAAGAAGTGTATGGAAATGCATTCTATTTCAGAAGCTTTTGTATATAAATTGTATAGGAGTTACATCACATCGAGTTTTCTGTTTTAGATTATTATTAATACTATTAAAAAAATTGAATTTATTTCATCATCATCATAAGAATCATGATGTGTAGATGTACATAAATTCAAATATATTTATAAAAGTCAGCATAAATTACTGCAGTTCCATCTGTCATATCTGAATTGTTGTTTTATAAATATATTGCCAGAAGTTGAAAGTTGAATCTTCATAATTTTGATGCTGTTGAAATCTTTTGTTAAAATATAAAATAAAATAAGAGAATAAAACTTTCATTTAATTTATGTTATTTTACTTATTTATGATGAGTTAAAAATTATTTTTATGTAAAATAGTAAAAACTAATACAAAAGGATAATAAATTTTTAATTTTACTCAGTGAGTTCTTTCATTCTAGTTCATAATTACAGAATATTTTTGTCATCTTACTAAAAAAGTTATTAATAAAAACTTAATATTTTAAAATTATTAAGCAATTTTTGTGTTTTTTTAAATAAAATTATACTAACAAGCTTCCATGTGTATAATCCACAATGGTGCATCCATGCAGAAAATTTCTAGAATGAAAATAAGACGCATCGCCACTGTATATCCTTTATCCATGACACAATGGCTGTTCCACAAGTGAGTTTGTAATTGCAATTTTAAATTGGAATACAACCTACATTCTTTCAAATTGTCTTTTAAAAACAGATTATAGGCACAAAAATATAGCACTCTTATCCATAACACATTGAAAATATATTCATGAAATAATTAATCTTCAATTTATAATTTGCCATACTATAAATTTTAATTCAAAATAATTATTATTAAAGATTTAAAAGTTAAATGAATACTCAAGTCCAAAAATACTTTCAGTTAATACAAATAATTTAATTTTTATGAAAACTAAAATGAAATAAAATAAAATAAAATAAAAGGATAGGGGCTGGAGGAAGTAAAAATTTCAAGAAAAATGTAGACAATTTATGGACAGCCCCATAGAAGAAAAAGTTGTGTATCATTTTGTGACAAAAGACAGATTTGTTTACTTGCTACTCAATCTAAGTTGTCAGCAAGTAAAATTAAAAGTGCATCTTGACTTTCCTATTCAACTCTGGCTATCTTAAGTTTTGTAATCCAAAAAAATGCTTAAATACACAAAACTAATGAGGATACCATCATTAACAACGAAACATAAAAATTTGGATTTGGGAAGAAAAATCATGTGCTGGACTCATCAATGGTATAGCATAGTATATTAACTCTAAGTTGAAAGATCAACTTAGTAAGTATGGTCACATTCTTAGAAATGAAAATATCATCTTTCAGCAGTAATGCATCCTGTCACAATTCAAAAATGATGAAACAATGGTTTTCTAGAAATAATATTGAAGTTTTGTCAGGACCTGCATGTTCCCCAGATCTGAGTCCTATGGGAGCTTCTTCTTAGGTCCAGTTACAAAGATGGGAGACAATTTTCAACAGTTGCAGACCTGAAACAAGCTATTCAAAAATGTTGGGATGAAATTCCAGATGAGCTGTTGATTAAATTAATTGATTCAATGCCATATAGCAAGTATGATGTTATTCATTGCAAGGAGGTTACACAAAGTATTAATTCCTTAAATTAAGACATTAATTCATTTTTGAACTTATAATTTTGTCTCTAATATTTTTTTCAAATAATTTGTGATTATAAAAGTATTTAACATATCAAAATAATAGATATAATTGAATATTTTTATATTTATGTTACCATTTCATTTAAGCAATTTATTGTCTGTTATGTATTTAAAAAATTTTTAAAAATTGCCTGTTATGTATGATAGCATGACATGCAATTTTCGGGAGATCTGGATCAGAGCAAAGATTACAGTAGATATTCACAAGTCAAGTGAATTTCATTCTATTGGGAGGAAAGGCAGGTTATTCTTAAATCATACAGACCAAGATGCTGTCTTGCTATTTTTCAATCAGCATTATAATGATTTTGTGGAATGGATAGCTAATATTTGATTGGCCTTTGTAAGGACATTTTTGGCTAAAAGTGAAGAATTGGATTTGGCCTATTTCTACAAAAAGGAAAAAGAAACAGGAAGTTGAATTTCCCTCAGGTACAGTTTTGTGAGGTTAGCCGATTGGGGTGAGGAGTTTTCCGACAGCCAAGTGGTCAACTCCATCGTGTGGGAGTGTTAGGATTCACTGAGACAGGTTTCCATCGTAAACTGTTTATTAAACATAGAAATTTTCTTACAAATTCCTTGATAGACAAGGTAGCACCAAAAAACGGGCGGAAAAAGTTTGAAAAGTTCTGTGTTTGTTACTTGTGGATGGACGCTGACGGTGAAATACTCCGTAGGGTCCATCCACATTTACCTTTCCCTGGGCCATTTATCTTGGCTTTCGGCGGCTTCTCGTGGACGAACTGACGAATCTGTAGATCGCTAGGAGGCACCCGGAGAATGATGTTTCCACAAGTTCCTAAATGTTCTTTTGTTTTCCAAAGATCAGGAGCATGCATGTCCAGGAAAAGAAACTCTACGCATCCAAGAACCAAGAACCTTTGTAACTTGAATCGCACGGTTTTATAGATTTCTTAACCTCAGTCACCGCTCCATTGGTCTCTCCTTGTCACCTGGTAAACATTCAAAACCTAATGGAGGGCGCGGGAGAGGTCAACATTGCGAATGAATATGATTCCTCTCTCTTGTCGAGTTTTCCTCGAATTTATCCGTTTCCACTGTTTAAGAAATTTACGAAAAAAAAAAAAAAGAAAAAAAATTGCATTGTTCAATTGAGATACCTAATCCTTTCCATTCGCGTCTGAAAAGGAGCACTTTAAATTTCCAATTGATACCCTTTATTCAGATCTCTCAGTCGACCCGTTAGGGTCCTCACAGTTTCCTGCCAATCACAAAGAATCTGGGATGCCCTTTCACTCCCCTTCCACTACTGTCTGTCTTCTTAGTAACCTTTCTTTTTATTTTAGTTTTAAACGTTAGAATAAACTTAGTGTATTCATGATTGTCTTTGTCAGATCTTGTGATGTTTCACAATTGTGATTACATGTGGTTTTTGTTTTTTTCCTTGTGTCTGTATAGTGAGAATTTGTGTGAGGGATTTGGTTGAATTACCAATTAGCATTCCTCAAGTTGGAATTTGAGCTTTTTGCATTTGCATATATTAAAACATTTTTATTTGTTTATTTGTAATTTTTTTGGTTGTAATCTTGTTGATAGGCAGCAAACCTTTATATATTTCACAATTAAAAACATTTAAATTTTCTTTTGCTTCTTTTTTCTTCCTAATGAAAGTTTAAACAACAGAAATTTGAGAGTAGTTTACACCAAGTGCTTCCAGAAATTTAATTTTTGCCATATCCAGGTCATCTACATTTGCAATAGCAATGTAACAAGTTACTGTTACAGCTAAATATCTTTATATTTTTGTTAAAATAAGATAAAAGATGCAATAAAAATACTGTTTAAATGTTGACATCTATTTCCTCACTTTTTCCTATTTTGTCTATAATAAGGTAATCTTTTAAGTTGTGGTTCAAAATTCTAAGATGCTTGGCACAAAGTTGTTCATCTATATTGATGTCTGTATGTACTGTACAATATTTACTAGTTCTTTGAAAACTTAATCAGATCTACTTTTCAGTATTTCCTCATTATTATAACATTTTTTAAAATTTTCAACAAATCTCCAAGACTGTATTGTTGTGACAGTAAACTTCTATTTGCAGGGCCAATTATTTCTAAGACTGTTTTAAAGAAAACCAAACAGAAACAAAAATATTTATTTTTAAATGTAGTGAACTAAACTGGTAGCTTCTATACTTATTTACCATTTATTTTTTTATCTTCTTCAGAACATTAATATTTCTGCATAATTATAAAATTTATTTTTGTTGCATCTAGATGCTCTCTCCATCTTTGTTCTAAGATCCAACATAGCACTTTACCTTCATACATTTTTGTAACCATTCCTATTTTTTAGAAACTGTTCCTTTCCAATGAATATAATATAGACCATTTCTCAAAAAATTGTTTGACCTCAGGCATTTCTTAAGTATCTTTTTTAACTATTAAATACAATCTGTGGTTACTGCAATAGATGTAAGATTTCTCTCTAATCAAATTTTTTGTGATGACTAAATCCCTTCTTTATCACAATTCATGACAGATTCGCTATTGTAGCACTGACTTGAGTTTTGGTACTTGGTGAACATGTTCACCAAGAAGTTGGGTGAACATGTGAAATCCCCAAAAGTAGCATTAAAGTATGTGGTGTAGTGCTATGCTACTATGTGTTATGTATCATTTTTCTATAAGTTCTATATTATTCTAGCATGTAAGCAGTTTCCGTTAATTTTATATTGGGATTGACTTTCTGTATATTAAATTAATTTGTGTTGTATTCCTTTCATTCCCTGGTACCACCATTTTTCTTTGTTGAACCAATCTGAACCTGCTGATTGGTTTGGAGTGTGATCACATGCCAAAATGGAACTCCTGGATGTGGGAAAGCATAAATTCAATGTGTTCACATGTTCAGGACCTTTTTTTTCCTGGCTCCAGAGTTCACGACTGGACACCAGAAAGTCAGTGGAATGCGAAGGACCTTGGAAGTAGCGGTAGAACATTAAGCAAATTTTTTCCTTGTTAAGTAATCTGAATACATCTCCAAGAAGACAAGATATATGAATATAGAATGTGTTGATCATGTCCAGGAACTTCATAAGGACCTGAGTAAGACTATTATTTTTAGTTATAGACTTTAGTAGAAATGTGGGTGATTAAGTTTGATTCATGGACTAATGTGCATCGAATAGGATACTAATATACAAAAATAACTAAGAAGAAACGTGACAGCATGTTTATGCTTCATCTTGTATGTAATTGTAATTATTGATAAGCAATTTCAACATATTATTCGGACTGGAATTGTTCTCTTTGTACGAAATCATACTAATTGTTCATGACAAGGCTTATGTATATATAAACTAAAGAGACTAGCTGTAGTCCAAGGTTGTATATATATATATTTTAATAAACATGGCTTTGTTTTGTCTGAAATTGTAAAGTCCTCATCACATTCCTCTTTCACACCTCAGCATATCCCGGTATGCTTGAGATACTACAGTGGCAAACCCACCATTAAAACAAAACTACAACTGCTTCCAGAGGGTGTGAGAGATGAGAAGGAAAGAGACAAGAAAAGGAAGCAGCAGCATTCTGGATCTGGATGTCAAACTGTATTTACCAATGCATGGTTTAATATCCAATCACATCCGAATACATATTAATGTTAAATACTGTAAATTAAAATTTAAGTGTACGTGATTAATAGTATATCTACTGGTGATTTGTCTGCTAATGAAATAAATTTCAATGGTGTCCTGAACAACAACATCATCCATTGGAATAGTGACATAATCATGCCCCAAACATATGGACTCTGAACTGTCTACATAGTCTACAGAAAAGTAATTACTATTCAATCAATAACATCATATTCAAAGTAAACACCATATATCAAACTATTCCAACACTATATACATATATGAGTAGATATTTTTTTTCAAACAATTTATAAATCTATCACCAGTTACAATATGAATAAGATAAGGAGATAATGGCCAACATCAGTGCAATCCAAATTCCTCCTTACAACTTTGGAGATCCTGCCTTGTGATTTTCCATGTGTGAAAGCATCTTTCGCACACACTGAAGGCAATCACAGAGAGCATACCAAGTATAATTACATAGTTGCCTCTACCATCGGAAGCAGCTTAAATGATACATGACATAATTGATCCTGACAAAGTAGATTTTCATGGGAAAATATAAAAATGGAATTATTCAAATGTTCAATGGAATAATCATCTGTCCACATTCAGAAATTACTAGCCTGCACACTTATTGGAGATAGATGCTATTGGAAATATTATGTGAGCTAAAATGTAGAGCTGATTCTAACAATATCTCTAGTGAACTACTAATGGAGCAATATTATTCCTTTACCTGAACGAATTATTTTGAAGGCATTAATTCTATTCATGTTAAACAAAGCAGCCCAAATAGTAGATATATGTCGACCCAGCACAAATAAACTCAGTTACTCAGCCTCAGTGCCCATCAGAAATGGAATTACAGTTACCCATGGAAATCAAACAACTAAACAGACAGATAGTCATTAACTTGTTCCTGTTAATTGCAAAACAAGTCAGAAGTTTGTTGGTATTATAGAAAGTTTGGTACCAAAGCAAAAAATGCAATCCCCTGTGATTTTACAAAAACTAAGTGAGGCAAGGAGCAGCAGTGACATGCTCCTTGCCATCTAAATCTCATAGCCTGTTCATCTGGGACAATCAATCAAAAGTACAGTTCCTTATTGATCAGACATATCCATTATCCCTATTCTATCAGCACTGAGACAGGTACAGCCTAATATGACTCTTGTCAGTAGCTAACACATCATCAATTTAGATGTAAGGTGAGTAAACAATAAAACTTGATCTCAACATTGAAGGAAACTCAAATGGATGTTCCTAGAGGGCACACTAACAACACCAATAATAATATAATAAATCCAATATATAATATAATATAATAATCCAATAATAAATAGGGACAGATTTTGTTTCATTTTGACCTTGTGCCCAACTTGTGACAGAAGTGTTTGCAAGATAAACCAACCAAACTACCAAACTAAACATACATTACAAAATAGGAGTTGATTCCATTCACTCTATCAAAATCATTCAGGGAAACATGGTTTTCCACAACCTATTATTCAAGTTTTCCAGCATCATCAACCTCCACAACCTGGACAACCAGTGAAACACACTGTGGTCCATTACATAGACACCTTTGGCCTCCTAGAAAATGCTTGACCTTGCTGCCTAGTTCCTGATCAATTAAGAATTGCCAAATAGGAAATACAGCACATGCTGGATCTGGAGTACATCCATCCTTCTAATAGTACTATGTGTAAGCAACTATAGAATTATTTTTCAATTGATACACCAAATTAAATTTACTCTTTTTTTGGTTAAAATGCATATGAAAGTATGTGAAGTATCAAAAACATAAAAAGCAAAATCACAGAATATATAATTATATAAAAATAATGGACATTATTACCCATGATGAGTCAAAAGTTCCTTGCACCCTTTTCATTCCAAAAGTATTGAAGATCATGGAATGCAGTAGCACTCTATTAAAGCTCAGCCACATACATAACGTTAAATTGCCAACTTTGACCCTTAATATCTCCATGATAAATGAACTGATTTGGATGAAATTTTAAAAAATTTAGCATTCATGATGAATACTAAGAATGTCTTACATTTTGAATAAATTTGATCATTTTTGACTTACATGATCAACAGTTTATTGCCTAGATTTACAAGAGAAAATAGTGACACTAAGCTATCAAACAATCTGCAAATGTTTAATTCCTCTTTTGAAATCTGACCATTTCCTATTTGTTCTTTTGAAGGTTTTATTTAAAAGTATTGAGTTTTTATAAAATAATAATCCATTTTTTAAATTTTAACATATTATTGGTCAATCAGCTTTCATGTGACTTCACATCTTGCAATTACTTTAAATCTGTATACACACTGAAATACATACTATTGTTATAATAAACCCGTGTTTACCCACCTCTGTGTGATTACTCTGACAACGTCAATAGTATGTGATAAGTCCTCCGTAGAGCCAAAACTCAGTGCTCATAGATTCATATTCATACTTTTGATCTGTCAATTAATACAAAAATAGAATATTTATAAAATAAAATCCCATTTTTTTAAATTCTGGTATGTTATTACTTGCAGTTAATCAGTTATCACATGACATGATGTACTGCAGGCATACTTATATAACAAACTAACTGGATAAATATATTATGAATAAAACATACCTTTAATAATCCAGCTAATAAAATTAATTAATAAAGTAAAAATGTTTTCGATCGTTTCTTAACGAGCTTCTTCAGTTACCATAACATAGAATAAAATTGAACACAAAAAAAAACGTAAATAGCAAATTAAAATATAAATAACAGAAAAGTAGCTGCGGTGATAAAATAAACAAAAAATATAAATTAAACCGAAAAAATGTCCCTTAACAAAAATAAAAATAAATAAAGTCATTAATTCTTGTAAAAGGATTGCCATGTGGTAGGTAAAGAGTTCGCATCCCTATGGTTGATGCAACCAGTTTTCTTGCGTGCCTTAAAGATCTCTATTTCTCTAGATATTTCATTGTGTGTAAATTCGTCGTAGGTTTAATTATTTCAGCTCGATCCCAATGGACTTGAATGTCATGTTGTGTTGAGTAAGCCGATAGCATGGTGTTGTCAAGGTTCTTATTAATCATATATTTATGCTCTTTGATACATTGCTGCAAGTTGCGCATTGTTGCGCCCACGTAGACAAGATCTGAATTAAAACGCTGATCGTTTAATGGTATAGAATAGATCCCTGATGCCGATTTCCAGTCATAATGCTTCTTATCATTTCTTAATAGCTTGAAAACTGTAGGATTGCGTTGATATATCACTTGGAAATTATTAGCCCTGGCCGTTTCTTTATGTATTTGTCTCAAAAACGGGACATAATTTAAAATCATCTTTTGTCTACAGTCTACTGTAGGATGCCATTGTTTAGTTGTTTGGAAGGTTGCAATAAGTTTCTCTATGATTTCCTTTCGGTATCACTGTTATTCTGCAATCCTTAGAATATAGTTTAGCTCCACTATCGTGTCTTTTATACTTGTACAATGCGTATAAGCCCTTTTTATCCAGGACCTAAAGGTCGCCAATTTGATGTGATGTGGATCGATCAAATTATGTGGAATTAAAGTGGGTTGAAAGCATGGTTTTCTGTATATGCCGGTCCTGATTTCTCCATGTCTGCAAGCGATGGAAATGTCCAAAAAATTTACAATACTATCACTCTCCTGGTCCACTTGTAGTAACAAACCATAAAGGTTATTATTGATCATATCCAAAAATTGCTGTAGGTTAGGTTTTCTTTGCCACAAGATGAATATATCATCGACATATCTGGCGTACAAAACAATAAGGTGTTGAAACTTGGGTAGAATTTTGTTTTTGAGTAGCCGTAAGCCATGCTCTTTACCTACCGCATGGCGATCCTTTTACAAGAATTAATGACTTTATTTATTTTTATTTTTGTTAAGGGACATTTTTTCGGCTTAATTTATATTTTTTGTTTATTTTATCACTGCAGCTACTTTTCCATTATTTATATTTTAATTTCCTATTTACATTCTTTTTTGTGTTCGATTTTATTCTGTTATGGTAACTGAAGAAAATTGTTAAGAAACAATCAAAAACGTTTTTACTTTATTAATTTTATTAGCTAGATTATTAAAGGTGTGTTTTATTCGTAGTACTGCAGGTATGATGTGACTCATGTGAATGTATCATGTGACTGTCAGGTGAATATAGTAGAGATTAAAAATCCAGTTCTGTTTCTGGAACTAGAACTGTTGGAACTGATTTAAATGTGGAGCTGTTCCACAGAACTGCTTAGTCTGTTGGACTAGATGGTTCTTCCTTAGTTTATGTATATAAGGATAATTAGAATGCTTTTGTGTCTCTGTTCTTAGCTTTTTGGTTGATCTGATCCAAATCTGAAACCAAATTTTTCATATTTATTCTCTGAGATACAAAGAAAAATATAAACTTCCATGAAATCTATATAATGTATCCCAATTTTTTCCTGATTTGATCTGACACTTCATGATAAACATAACAACAGTAGGCTAAAATAACCAAACCTGTAATATGGTTTCATTTTAACATTTGTCCTTCTTACTTTTTGGC
This sequence comes from Centruroides sculpturatus, assembly GCF_000671375.1. NCBI lineage: Eukaryota > Metazoa > Arthropoda > Arachnida > Scorpiones > Buthidae > Centruroides > Centruroides sculpturatus. Next base: position 69,802 of record NW_019384991.1, on the reverse strand, counting down.
TGGGAAATGCTAAACATATCTCTAGTTAGGCTGCAATTTGAAAAAATTTGTAGACCTATAAATTCCCATTGTTATCCGTCCATCTGTCTTTCCTTAATCTCAAGGACAGAGTTAGATACATGAAAGTCAAGACCAGATATGAGAACCTTAGGCAGGAATCTTCACTACTACCCTTCTACTTTATAATATTCTTCAAGGAACCCTATACTTAGATAACAATTTAAGACAGTGTTTTCAATCTCTGGCTATCTACTCAAGTTCCACCTAAATATTCTTTTATGTATCACAAAAAACCATGGGGTAGAAAAACCTATCTAGGGATGCCCTAACAAAAGCACAGGTTTCTTTCTTTCTAGCTAGGGGTGCCCTAACACCTGGTTGCACTTTAGCACCTGATTCTAAGTCTAAGTTCTACTTACTGATGGTAAATAGAACTTTTGAAAATTTGGTATAAAATGGTCCATGGATGACAAACTAAGGGCATTGTCACATTTTACTGGTGATTGAATGTTATTTAGTTTATTTTAGGGGAAAACTGTCACCTATGGCTGTGCCCAGCTATTGGCAGTGCATCTCTAAGTTTTGTTGAACTGCAGAAAAAGGCACTTATGACATGAAGGAAACCTTAAAAACTTTTGTAGAACCAGGTTGAGGCCCCAAATAACTATATATGAACTTCCAATGCAAACCAAAAGTCATGTTATTTCAATTCAAAACTTTTCCCCTGAAAGCAGTTAACAGATGACTGGCACAACTCCATTGCTAATGGAAAAGTATGGTGTACAGGGGCAAGACCTACTGTCCTAATTTGAGGTGGAGAGAATATATTTTAAATGAAATAAGTTAAAAATATGATTAAAAATTGCAGTCTGGCATTATGATGATGTCACAATAAATAATTGCTCATTTTTAATTAAGTTAATTTTATTTGTATTACAAATCTTTTGATTATCTGAATCATAATACCTTTGAAGTTTTTAATATCTTTTAATATTTAATTGATATTTTCAGAACTAAAAGTTTTACATATTACAATGGAATCATTTATGGACATGTAAGTCCATAAATAATACTATAACATTCCTAACCAAATTTATTAAAATTTGTATATTATATGTCGTATGAATTTCTTTGTAATACTTTGAAATTCACATAACATACTAATTTATCAATTTGTTATATTTAATAATAATAGTTTGAATTATCAATTGATATGAAGTGTTCATATTATTCATAGTTTAAAATATCCATTTAAAACAATTTGTATTAAATGTTACCAATTAACAATATTTCAAATTATTATGATTGTTATAATTAATATCCATTGACATAATTTTACTTATCTCAATAAAGATCTTTTTAATTTAAATAATTTCAGTTATGCTATTTCAAATTATAGCAACAGGTAGTAATTATACTGATTTTCATTAATATACTCTTTGTATCAAACATCCTTTCATCAATTTCATCAACATTGATTAACTGTATCACAATTTCAAGTACTTCAATATATTATTAATTTAAATAAATACATACACGTAATATAAAAAAATATTATTATAAAAATGTTAAATACTCTATTTAAATATTTTATGTTAAAATTTTGACTTTAAAAGAAAGACACACAGTTTAAAAATTTTTGTTTTTTATAATAATAAATTATAAAATCCTATTAATACAGGCAATATATTTTCTTAATTCTTGTTAAGTTTTATTTTTAAATTTCATTTAATAAATATTATTGTTATTTATTTATTTAATGAAATTTATAAATAAAACTTAACATGAATTAAGAAATATGTTACCTGTTTTAATAGGATTTTATAATTTGAAAAAAAAAATAATGTTTAATCAAATTTATTGTTTCTTTAAATGGCAAAACTTGTTGTATTTGAAAACTCTGCATTTGATTAATTTTTTTAATAATTTTCTAATTATGATTTAGAACAGAAATATGAGTTTATATATTTTAGATCTCAAATATTTAAAAATGTTCATTAACAAAATGCTTCTCAAAAAAATTTAAGTATTATTAGATTCTGAATATTATGTATTTAATCTAATAAAGAACTTCAAGTTCCATGTCAGTTTAAAAATAAGCCTCTGTTTATGTATAAGATTTTCCTAAACTTAGAAAATTTATATAAATATTATAAAATTGATTTTAAATTTACTTAAAAATAAAAAATATTGAATATTGGCAATATTTTTCAATAGAATTGTAACATATTTATATCATTGTTTAACAAGAAAATAAATAAATATGAAGTTATTATCAACTAAAGATGCTAATAAATAATACCAAAAAATAAAATTCTTTCTAAATAACAAAAAAACCAGAGAAATGTTTCAAAAATCATAACAATATGACCAAATCAAAACAATTCATAACCAAAAATCATAACAATTCTTGAATTCTAATAAAAATTTATAAATTAAACAAATTTGATTTTTAATATTAAAAAAAAATTACAATAATCTAAATACAAACTGAATTGCAGTATAAAATTAAAAGTATTTAGAACAAATATTTAAAATATATATATAAATTACTGAAGTTAATAAATAAAATAAGCAAAATGATGTATAAATTTAATGATGAAAACCTCATTTAGTTTAATTTTTTCAGGGAATTTTGTATTTATCAAACGATAACTTTGTTATGCATATGCTCAGTAATGTAAATTCAACAATTAATTATTATTATTACTAATTATTAATTGTTATGAATAAAATAAATATTATAGAATGATGATCCAGATTTTTACATAATTATTTCATATATTAAAGAGATATCATTTACAGGGTTCCTACTCAAATTTTTGTTTTGAATTCCCTGACTTTCCCTGATTTTCCCTGACCAACTTTGTCCAAATTCCCTGACCCTCACATTTTTTAGTGTGGAATATCGACATAATAAAACAGCATTTACTGTTAACATTGAGTACATTTAGCCCTCTTTTTGCACAGTTGATATGCTTCAAAGACTGCCACATTAAAAAAATACAGTACATACATCCTGTAGAAAAATGTTTGATAGAATCCACAATTTCAATGTAATGAAAAAATAAGCAATTTACAAACAAAACACAAGCTTTTTATTTTATCATCATTTATCATTATTATTTGTATGTAAATCTAGTAAATACAAGGTAACATAAAATCAACAAAAATTATTCTTTGATAAACAAATAGTACTGTACTGTGCTTAAAATGAACTCTTGACTTAGAAACACATAATTTTAAAATCAATCTTTCAACAAAAAGAGTAACTTTTTTTTAACCTTTTTACATTACCATCTGTTGCATATCTTAAAAACAGTTATTGCAAATATAATGTTTAAACATGCATTATTATATGGATAGGATAGATAGGGTGTGACCCATATCCTATTTCTGAGATCAAAGAATGTTTTGATGAGAAGAAATAAAACTCATATTTAATCACTGAGCCTTCTACTGCCCCCATGAAAGCCTCCAGTGCCCGCAAAGGGGCGTTATCACCCACTTTGAGAAAGGATGATCTAGACCAGTGTTTCTCAACCCAAAACTCATCGCAGACCGGAAAATATCTGCTTTTTTTAAGTGGACCAGTGACAATATTATTTTTAATTGAAAAAAATTCTCTGTTGTAAAAAGAACTGCAAACTACATTGAGCAATAAATATTTGTTATTTTATTTACCAGTACATTAGTATACAAATCAATGTGATCGCTGCTTTTCTTTTTTGCTAGTAAGATCATCAATTCTTGGAGTTAAGGCGGTAACTGCAAGGCGTGAGGCAGAACTAATACTATAATGATTTTGTTGTTTCAATTTTATCATTACCATTGCTGAAAACATTGATTCACATAAGTACGTTGTTGAAAAAGGTAGTAACATCCTAACTGCCTTTTTATGTAAAACTGGATATTCAGATTTAACTTTAATCCAAAACTGTGTTATGGGCATTGATTCAAACAATGTTTTAAATCCCAAGTCTGAACTTAATTTGATTAGTTTTTCGTATTCAAAGTCGTTCAATCTATTAGTTTGCTATCAATAAACGGATTAATAATCCACATATTTCCTATTTGAGAACAACGCATGGAAGGTACAGTATATATTTTTAAAGTTTTCGCGGACTGGTCAGATTAGAGTTGCGGACCGGCGGTTGAGAAACACGGGTCTAGACTATTTCTCAAGTTTCTATAAAAAATTTCTGTTCATTCCTTTTTTTCTCTAATAATTAAATTATTTTACGTTTTTCTATTTTAGTTCCGGACAATTCCGGAACCTCACACTTGTATTCCTATGAAGTCATAGTATTACGAAAATTGGGATTCTTAAAACTTATAAAATAAAATAAATACAGAAATAAACAACAAACGAAATTACAATTATACGTTATTAAAATATAGAAGTTCAGCGCAGAGAATCGTAACTACAAATCTCTTTCTTTTGCAACATAACTATAAAAATTGTTTTGGTGTTGTTTCGCACAAAAAATAATCAAATTTATTTTAATTTTTTAGTAATGTAATTATTTTTTTTTAAATTTACAGCTTTTTAATTTTTAAATTTTAATTATAAGCAAGTTAACATTGGTTAAACTATCGGATTACCTGTTGATTTTCGAAAATATAACTACAGAATATTTATTACAAGCATGATCAATCTTGCCAGTTTTTAAGCCCTAAATTTGCCAAAATCAGTGATATTTGTTACCCAATATCATTTCAGTTAACTAATTATTAAACTATGTATCGAAGTTGCGGAAAAAAACGGAAGAGAGAGGGAAAATATGCTTGCAGTACAGTACATTCAAGGAAAATCGTAACAACAAATATAAAAAGCTTGTGCCAACAACAAGTCAGCGCCAGTATTTTACTGTAAACGTCGGGTAACTATTTATAATTTTTTATGTTTTAAACTGAAAAACGATTAAATTACAGATTTTTACTGATCTGTTTAGCTATTTTGAAGTGAACATTCTAATAAATTACGATTTCAACTTTTAAAAGTTTGCAAACAAATTTTTAATTAGTTATTTTTTATTCTAATAAACAATTTCATTTTTTTATAATCGCTGAATTACTAAAATTAAAAATTAAACACTATTACATAAAAGTAGTTTATCCTGTTATTAATTAACTCCCTTGCTACTCACTAATTTTTAATATTAATGTAATTAAACATAAAAAATATTTAAAACTGGGGAAAAAACGAAAGAAATGCGTTAATTTTGAAGAAAAAGCTTCAAACTTTATTTTCCATTGTCTCGCCTTTCTGTGAAATCTGACACCGATGAGTCATTGTGTTTACAGCTGGATGACCTGGAGAACAGCTGGTGTTGGGATTTCCCGGGACATTCTCATAGAAGTCTCGGGAGGAGAAGGGTTTAAAGTAGAGTGAATACTAGCTGGCTGTATATTTTTAAATATTTTTCAAAAATTACGTTTTTTTATTGCGATTTCCGACCCCCCGACTTAATTAAACGTATATATAATAAAATATATTAATTTAAAAAAATTAAAAAACTATTGGAGGTCGTTTTTGACATCAGAAACTAGCTTTAAATAACTTTATCGAAGTAAAATCCGTGCACTACTACTTTAGAACGATGAATGAAATTTGATAAAAAAACTCCCATTAAAAAACAATTAAGAGTTAATCGTGCGTCATTAAAGGTATATTAAAATCGCGATAAAATATTTTCGCGCGGGAAAAAATTTTTGAAAAAATTTGGAGACTTAAAAAACATCCAAAAAAAACAAAAATTTTTTCGGAGGGCCCAAATGCCCGAGTTTTATATAACGCTATGGAACTTTCCCGAGTTATCTCGGGTTTTAAAGATTGCAACATTACTTCTTGCCGCCTGCGTATGGCTATGATTGGTCATCTATATTCAGCAAACCAAATCAACAACGCAGTTAAGGAGACAAATTCCCTGACTTTTTGACAATTTTCGACAAATTCCCTGACTTTTTGACAATTTTTGACAAATTCCCTGACTTTTTCAAAAAATAATGAAAATCCCTGACTTTCCAGGTGCGTAGGAACCCTGCATTTAGCACCTGAAATAATCCTTATATATATATAAGGTGTATTTTAGATTTCTGTGTGTATGTATATATATATATATATATACAGAGATGTAGCCAGAAATTTCTGAACGTGGATCACCCATATGGCTAACGGCTTAATAAATAGGTAATCTACTATAAAAATTCAATAATCCACAGTTGCTAGTAACACATATTGCACAAGGAGCTGCCTTACCAATATGACACAACATTGCATGTCATATGGAAGCCATATGCAAACCAATGATACACATGACAATGCTTGATAAAAAAATAAAAGGCTAAAAAACCACAACAACAACAAAAAAAAAATTTTTATTCTTCTTTATTTGTGACTGTTCATGTAGCCTAATATTTGAGTCTCATGCGCCTGTTTTGTGAAAAACTGAGTATGACATTTTTTAAATGGTGTATTTACTTTTAAACTCAAGTAGAAAGACAGTGGAGGCTGGCAGAAAGCATAAGTATGTTAGTATAGGAAATGCAACTCTGTATGACTACATTTCTAACATATATATATACAGTAGAGCGTTGTTTATCCAAATCAATTGGGGACTGGGGTTATTCGGATAACCGATTATGTACGAAAAAATATCCCATGTTGAAATTTTTCTCTGTTGCGTGTCGCATCGCGTTGAATTTTCGTCGATGTTAAGTCTAATGTAAACTTTTTAAAATAATAATCGTGGCTATTGTATCGTTAAAAATTATTTCATTATTTTTTACAAACAAAATAAATATATTGAAAAATATAAAAACAAAACAAAAATTATACTTTAGAAGTTAATCTAGTATCAAAAACGTTAGATTCAGCACGACGCAGTCCTCAGAAAAACACTACACAAAAGTGCCAGTGCTGCCAGCTAAAACACACATCAACAAAAAAAATATTGGAGTAACCCAAGATATAGCCAAAGATTGCAGCGCCACAACACTAGTGAAAATTTAAATTTGCCGACTGGAATTATTTTGGATAAACGACGCTCTACTGTATATATGTGCCTTACGCCTAACGTGTTTCCCCTGGCCACAATGGAATGTCTGGCTTGGTGCTGAGCGCCGGGGGGAAAAGGGAAGTGAAGAGGCTGGGAACAGGGTTATGTAGTGAGTTGGTGCGAGAGGAGTAGGATTGTGAGTTCTAGTGTGTGCATAAGCCGTAACCAAGAATGGAGCAAAAAGCCGAAGTGGAAAAGACAATCGTTGTAAACTATAAACAGAAGGGCAAGATAGTACTGTAAATACTGAAAAAAAGGTTCAGAAGAAAAGTATTGTACTGTTACATTTGGTTCATTGTCTTTGTTTTGTTCACCCGAGAACAGTGGATCATCTCCCATAAGTGTCTGATTCATTCGGTTCACTTGTTTGTTCCTTTTTGGCCCGTTGTAGAAATTAACAATTTTTTTTCTTTTGTTGATTTGTTCTATCCCCAATCTCATGTATATATATAACACTATTAGATACTATCAATATAAATGTTATTTATTATTTTTGGTAATAACACAAATAAATAAAATATAAGAGTTCTAAGTGCAAGTAGTTTGTTATATTTTTATGTACTGTATTTTATTATTATTTCAAGAATCTTCAAGATTTGTTTATTTAAAAATCCATATAATTTAAAAAGTTTAATCAATCAATTTTTACATAGAAATATTAAAAAGTTTTTATTAGTAAATCAACTTTTAGAAATTTAGAAACAAATTTAGAATTTACATAAAATTATTCTCAATTAAATTCTCAGTTGGTATCAATTTGGTGAAAATTTATTATCTTTGCATCCAAATATATAAAAAAATCATCATATATTCATATATTAACCAACCTTTTAAATATTTTCTTAAACAACATACACAGGATGATATTTAATAAATTCCATTTATTTCTTCATCACAAAATTAGATAACTGTACTGTGTAGAATAATCCTGTACAGCACTATTGAGGCAGCATAATGCTGCAAACAGTCAGGTACAAGCAAACAAACATCACTAACATACATTAGCAATGACAGTGTGACATATAAACAATTAACAAGATACAATTTGTAAACGTAAACAGTAAACAGGATGAAAAGAGGTTAAAGTCATTAATTTTTAATAATAAAAAAATAAAAAAAGTATCTAATAAATCAAGTAAATTCTTAATTCTTAACTGTAAATATAAATAGTAAATCTTGCTGCAAACAGACCAACTTCCAACNATTCGTCAAGACCAGGGGTCGCCAAACTTTTTTAACCGTCGACCCCCAGTCACTTTCCAAAGCCTCACATTGACCCCCACCGTAAAGTTTTATTACAAGTGTATATGTATGAGCGAAAAAAAAACGTTGTGGGTTGTGGTTTTTGGGAAAAAAAAAAAAAAAAAAAAATTGTGACCCCTTAGCAGCATTGACCCCCCCCGATGATGTTGCATCAACCCCTGGGGGTCCATATATAATAAAAAAATAAAAAAAGTATCTAATAAATCAAGTAAATTCTTAATTCTTAACTGTAAATATAAATAGTAAATCTTGCTGCAAACAGACCAACTTCCAACATATTCGCAGACTTCATTCTGCAATGTTACTGTAATTATATATTGTATATATTTTAATAATGGCATCAAAATAATCCCTACCTTATGAGTAAACAGCTAACAGTCAGCATGCATCAACAATTAATAACAGTCTGATTTAAGCTATTTTATATATTAAAGTTTTTCATTATCTTTTGACTTTAAAAATACTAAGGCATCTATATTTTCAACAATACCATAAACTTTTTATCCAAAAGTTTCTAAGATATATTTGAATATGAGATCAAATAAAAAACAAGATTTATGCATAATTTTATTGCTTCTTTGAAAACAAAAAATAAAAATTAAATAACATGTAAAACTGAACAGTTCTTTTTAAATTACTAAAGAGCAAGATCAATCAATAAAAAAACTGGTGTAAACTTATGAAGCAGAAACAGCATTCCCAATTAAATAAAGAAATAAAGGGTTATGCATCAATTAAAGGAACAACAAAGCAAGATTTTAAATAGCAGCAATAATTATAATTATAAAGTTTTAAATCACTATCATATTATCTGTAGCACCACATCCCTTTTATCATTAATCTCACTGCTTCCATCTATATGTCAATATCTCAGATTAAGAAATAAAAAGTGAAATGTGCATTTTCAAAATAAATATATTGAAAAATATAAAAACAAAAAAAATTATACTTTAGAAGTTAATCTAGTATCAAAAACGTTCGATTCAGCACGACGCAGTCCTCAGAAAAACATCACACAAAAGTGCCAGTGCTGCCAGCTAAAACANGTAGCTTTATTATTTATAATTTTTTTTTTAGAATTTTAATTGGAAATTGAATTTTTTCTTTTTTGATATATTTTCAATAATAAAATATAATCAATTTGTAGAAAATTTAATAAAACATTAAAAATGTCAGATAAATATATTATAAAATATTTTATTCCACTTCTGAATATTAACAAAAATACATAAGCATAGCTAAAAACAATTCTGAAATTTCTTCAATCTTTTTTTCAAATTTATCTATTGCACACATGTAAACACCTTTGTTTTAACATAAATATCTGAAATAGTCTTAAAAAATAGATCAAGGTACCATAACTTGTTTTTAACTATGGTAATTCATTTGTGCAAATTAAGACAAATTGAAATTAAATTCACAAAAATAATTTTCTTGAATAAAAAAGATAAATTTCCACAAGCTAATAAAAAATGCTAATCTGATATTTAAAACAAAATATATTTACAGATTTATATTATATAGAAACACACAAAATATTTCTTCAAAGCTTTTCAAATTTTCTATAATATAAACAGAAATACCAATATACATTTAAGTATCAAAAATAAATAATTGTGCAATTTTGATAATCAACTTATGAGAAAAACAAACATAATTACATTAATAATTATCTTTGTTTTTTTTAATTATGTGTATAACAATGGAAACAATTTTTTCAAAGTGCATACACTATTACATTATACAAAGTAAGTCATTGTATTACTTGAGCAAAGCACTGAAATCTAGTAGTATAATTCAAATTTGAATGAGATTATTATTAACAATAATAAAATAAATTATAAGTATTCTGAATATTTTATTATCTATCAACATTATAGAAAAACTCACTAAAAATTAAAATTTACTGATTTTTTGTTACACAAAAAGAATTTCTTAAAACTTGTTCATTATTGTAAAAGTTTGTTGCATTAATATTAATTTTCTATTAATATATTTATCAGGTATAAATGATATATACTATGATAAATGATTATAAATAATATAACTGAAAACAATGCACAACAACATAACACACATAACATTTAAAAACTAATATATAAATTTTCTAAATTAAGAAATAAACAAGAAGGACAATTGTTATATTTTACTAGTACAGTTCCAATAATAACATAAACAATGATGACATAGCAAATAATTTACAAGCTTAAGACAGAAAAGCAACATTCATGAATACTGGCCCTCAATGAAATACAAGAAAAATCTTAAGTTATGTGCATATAACTATTACACTTTTAAAAAGTAGAGTTGAAAAACATAAAAGAACAATCTGAAAAAACAATTCCTTGACCAGGTTAAATAAATATTTAAAGAGGACATAAAAATATTATGGGATGATGCTAAATAATTGGAAGATGCATACAACAAGAGAAATCTTTCTAGAATTTTTGGACAGAGTTTACTCCCAAATCTCTGAAATGGCTTACCATTAGGAAGACAAACATTAGAAACAAGTCTTTTCCTCCGTGGTGCCTCATTCATGAGTTTCTTGATTAGAAACAATGCAACTTTTTCTGTTTTTATATAAATTTATTGATTTCTTAATATTTTAATATTGTAATATCTTCATAGTTATTTATAGGTTTTTATAAACATATTTTTTTGTTTGTAAATGTAATTCTATTGAAGTTAGCATATTATTATGGTAACATCAATAACACACACATTAATTCTTTGAAAAATTTAGAGTTTTTACAAGTAACCATTTTTTTGATTAACCACTAAATATGATTAATCCATTGTTTAAAGCAGGGGTCACCAAACTTTTTTAACCGTTGACCCCCAATCACTTTCCAAAGCCTCACATTGACCCCCACCGTAAAGTTTTATTACAAGTGTATATGTATGAGCGAAAAAAAAACGTTGTGGGTTGTGGTCTCTGTCGAAGGAAAAAAAAAAAAAAAATTGTGACCCCTTAGCAGCATTGACCCCCCCCGATGATGTTGCATCAACCCCTGGGGGTCCATATCGACCACTTTGGCGACCCCTGGTTTAAAGCATTGTCAAAATGTTAAGATATATTGATTTTTAGTTTGATGACTTTAATAAATTAGGGACATTCTGTAATTTTGGAGTTTTACTTGTTTATTGAAATAAGTAAATTGCCAATAGAAACATATACATAATAATAAAGTGAGAAAGTTTCCAAAATTATTTAGTTTAATATGTTGTGTACTTTTCAGTTTTTCTTAACAAAACTAACAGTTGATATAAAAAATATATTTCTTTTTTAATTGCATTAAAATTATAATTTGTGTAATAGTTGTGTAATAAGCCATTCACATTCTGATATATCTAGAATGTTATTTTAACTTAAGATAATATCTGTAATATCAGATTAGTGTACAGAAATTTAATTGTAGTTGGTTAAAGTTTTATTTGCCAACAGAGCTATTCAGCTTTTAAACCAGAAATATATTAGTAAAAGCAGAACATTTATCAAATAAATGAGTAAGAAGTGAGTGATAATTTGAATCTTCAACTGAATAAAAAGTGGCAGTCCAACTATAACTTACAGAAACATGCATATTTCCAAATGATGTAAAGCTATGTCTAGAAAGAATTATGACCCATAACTAACAATGAAAAGTGATGAAGTCAAAAAGAGGAATGTTTACTATGAATTTATGAGCAGAAAATTCAAACAAATTTATTCCACAATCCAATGTTTTAAGAATGTTGAATTAAGATATACCATTCCCAAAAACATATATTAAATAAATATATTTGTTTTTTGTTTGATATCTTAAAATAATTAACTAAATATAAATATTAAAACTCTTGTGCAGTTCAATCATATATATTTCCTAAATATCTATTTAAGAAAATCATGATTATATCACTTATTTTTTGCTTATATTATTAAAAACCTAAAAATGACATTTTTTTAATATGAAGTGATATATAATGATTTATAATTATATTTAATGCTTGTTAATTAAGAAATAAATAAATATATTTATTTGTAAATCCTCTCATTCATAATTAGACATTCAATATAAATAATTCAATAATCATTTTTGTATCATCCTAAACTAATTTCAATCATTAAAAAAATAATAATTTATTATTATTCAGTATGTAATTCAATGATCAAATTATATGTTTAGTAATATTTAAATATTAATATAATTTAATTTGAAAAGCTTTGTAGAAGTTTCATTGTATGTATATATAAATACATATATTCTCTTTGTTAAAAATAAAAATATATTTTATATTAACTGATTATCTGGCAAGTATATAATACAGTTTAAATTAATAATTAAAAATACCAATAATCAAGAGTCGAATGTATATATAAAAATTGAGAATAATATTCCAAAATTAGAAATAGGTATCATGAAAAGACTATCTCTATCTTTAAACCTCTGATGTAATTAACTAGTCTTTACAGCTGTGCTGAAAAACTAAGACTATTTAAAAATTTTTAATACACAAATTATTTAATATTCAACTGACTAGCAGGGCTATTGTCTATAGACAATTCCTAAGGGAACAACAACAATAAGTAAAAGTAAAATTTTGAAACAATATGTTCTAATCTTCACCACATCAATGTTTCAATATTACAATCACATCTAAAAGAAAATTAAACACAATTATAAATTAATTATTATTGGCATTTAACCAATATCTAATTATTATTATCACAACAAACTCATGATTTGATTGCAACTGTTTGCAGCAGTGTAGGCTTTATAGAATGTCAGGCACATCTGGGTTTTTAATTTTTTTTTTTTTTTTGCTGTAATAGGAGACTGCTTCGTGATTCAGTTTGTAACTCTTAATTACGAAGCAACAATATAATCTATAGAATAGACATGATGTTTAAAGCATGTCATAAATAGTTTGTCATATAGGAAATCATATTGTGAATAAATAGGCATTGTTGATATATGATTTAATGTATAACATTTGACTTGCAATGCCAGAGAAAAAAAAAAGGATCATACAGATGACATGAAGTGAAATTGGCACAGACAATATTAAAATATCCAATAACCTGTCAATAACCATGTTTAATCAAATTTTAAAAGATATCATTTGCCAACATTGAGCACTTATATCATGAGGCACACTTAATTGATGATAAAACTCAATTTATGATGTGCTGAAATAAAAAATAATTAACAGCAAGGTGTTTTGGATCTTGAAAGTGAGAAGATAAGCTTGACAAAGTCATGTTTTCTTTTTTCTTATAAAGTTGAATTCTCAAAGTCAATAGAAAAAAGTGTATTTTGTATACAATTGAGTCATTTCACACATGCACACACTCTTTAATGTATGTATGTATGTATCTATGTATGTATGTATATATGTATGTAAGTATGTATGCATGTATGTATGTATATTTTTTATGTTAGGAGTATTTATTTGCAAAAAATACTCCATTTATCACTTAACCGCACTCCTCTATACTGTTCCTGAGTACTGAAGATCGGTATGTGCAACGGTCAGAATGACTTCTAATGACTGGAATATGGGCTCTTTTCTTGTGTACAGGAGAACTCGTTGGTATGTTGTGCTCTGTTTTCTCAATAGGTTCATCCACTTCTCCAATCGATGTTTCAACTAAAGATGGTTCTAATTCTGGATATTGAGACATCTTTGATCTCAGAAGAAAAGTATATGTTCTATACCTTTTCAACTATAAGAGAGAAAAATATATTTTAAAATTATTTTAAAACAATATAAATAGGAATTATTAACATTACTGTAAAAATAAACAATATAAAACAACAAAATCATCATTAACAGATTTTATTACATGCATACTCATGTACTTTTGAAATATTTATTACTGTTAATATGAAATTTATGTAGCGTTACTTTTTATCATTAAAAAAGTTAAATAGCAATATCTTCTAAGTTGATTACTGATATTAATGAAAACACTTAACAAACCTTTATTTTCGGTAACATTTCAATTCAAGAACAAACATTTTTAACCTCATTCAAAGTCTGCTTCAGGTTAAATTAAAAATTATAAATGAGATTCCAAATTTAGAATGCCTTTCTTTGGAATGTTTTCAAATGTTGAGATTTTAAAAATAAATTGGAACAAGGTTATATGAGCGTGCTAAGGAACATTGGCAACGTCTTGCTCTTTGCATATGTAGCTCCAGGCATATGATAGTGCATGTGAGGGTTGTAAAAGCGCGTAGAAATTTCGACTAATTACAAACTTTAACGTCAGAAAGTTTCGAAGACAGAATCGGGTCAAGGGGATGTGTTAGTGACAAAGCCCAGATGAGACGAAAACTTTCTCGAATTGTAAAACAAACGCGACGCGACGATAAATAACGGGGGAATGTCGACAGAGAGAGAGGGAGAGCTTTGTCGAGACGCGCGCGAACAAATATCGGGTCGAAGCAAGCGGGAGAAAGGGGGGTCTAAGAACAAAAGGGATATCTGTGAAGTAAGAACGCGGTAGGGGATAAATGGCCACAAGAACATCTGGTGAACCGTTTGGGTTCCAAGATGACAGAGAAAAGGGACATAACGGAGTAAAATACGAGCGCGAACGTTAAAGGACCGTCATCACCTCTCCGACCTTTTCCCGACCCGAATCGGTCTCGGGTTTCGCCTAGAAACAAAGGAATGACCAATCGGAGTAAGGGAGAGGGTGAAAGGGACCAATCAAAAGGGTGAGATTCGGGGAAAATCTTATAAAACCCCCGAATCTCAAGGACACGGAGCAGATTCTCTCCAAGACGCCAGGCCCGCAGCACACGGACACATACTAAAGAGGTCAGGATAGCCGAGTCTCAGCCGTGCACTGGACCCCCAGCATCCAGAACGCCATAACCACCGAGCACCGCCGCATCATCGGACACCTGAACTCGCATCAAGGACGCAAGATCGTCAGTAGCTACCTCATTGAGCCCCGGGGCACAGAAGAAGCGAAACCTCAGCCGGCCAACGAACTTATTTTGTTATTCCTGTTGTGTAAGTTAACTTCATGTCAAAATAAACGGTTTTCGTGTAAGACACTTGTCATCTTTGTCTCCTACCGCCACCACCCACATACGGTTTGACCCTAGGTTTTCCTGACGCGCAATTAACGTATTGCCCCCAAAATCGGCGAACTTACATGCATTGCCATCTTTAGAGTTGATGCATTTCCCCGCTAGGCCAGCCTTGTATATTTCAAGGGCTTCCAGGGTCCTGACGTGATCTGTGTGGAATGCTCTTTTATCAGTCTTGCATTGGACAGGTCCACATGAACTTCTAGGTCAGTGGCATAGATGGATAGGATGGTGGTGTACCAGGCATGGTATATGTTGTATCTGTGTTCATGGACCCTCTGTTGAATGGAACGTTTAGTGGAGCCTATGTCTCGCCCAAACCTGTCATCCCTCACTGGGATACTGTATACTCCTGGAGCCCTGAGATCGTCAGGCTTGTCTTTCACATTGTGTAATAACGCATATATAGTGGGGGACCTTCTGCAGGCTAGTTTGGTGCCTGCTTTTGCCGCAA
This sequence comes from Centruroides sculpturatus, assembly GCF_000671375.1. NCBI lineage: Eukaryota > Metazoa > Arthropoda > Arachnida > Scorpiones > Buthidae > Centruroides > Centruroides sculpturatus. The sequence goes on along the minus strand of NW_019384991.1, from coordinate 53,933 downwards.
TTTCTCTATACAGGTAGCCCTCGGTTTATGCCAGTTCAATTTACGCCAATTTACAATAATGCCGCTGTGCAATTTGCCATTTTGTTTTGAGGTGTAATTCCCCGATTTTCCCTATGCTAGACTGATTTTCATTTCAGTGTTGATGTAATTACCGAGCCGCGACATTGTACATTCGTTAAAACAAAGATTTTTATTGAATATATTTACTTTTTCTGTTTAATATTATTGGGTATGTATACATTTGCATTAAATTAATATTAATACACTAAATGTTTAGGTGCCCATAAGTCAAGTTATCAAACTTAATAGTCCAATAAATGGTGTCTGAATCCATAGTGCCAATGAATTTATCCTGTATCAGTTCATTCAGGAAAACACCTTACGACGCAGCAGTACTTCTGGCGACCACAAATTATTGTCAGTGAGACAAATCTACTTCTCGTTGGCCAGACGATAGCTATCTCTCCTTAGCCACCTTGAATATTCCTGCTCAAACTGACCTTATACATGCACTACGGCGATTAGTGGTCGACCAATCAGTGTCTCCGCTTGTCCGTAGCTCTACGTCAGGTTAACGTATCCTTTCAACTATGGAAAGTTTGACGAATGAACTTTGTGAGTTAGACAACGATTAGGAGCAAAGTACAAATGTAAAAAGAAGCATAATCGCCTCCATTTGACCATATTCTGAAATTCTCAATGAAAAAAAACAAAAATGTAAACAATTAAAGATGGATATTTTTTCCTGAAAAATGTAAGAAATCCGAAACTAAAATTTTTTAATAAAAACATTTCACTTTATTTTATGATAAAATACATTTTAAAAATTAAAAATTTATATATATTTTGTATTATATTGTATTAATAAACAAAATTATTTGCTTATTTTTCACTTATGTAGAACCTAACCCTATACCTCACTGTAAATATGGGTTCGTTTTACGCCAGTTCAATTTGCACCGGCTTTTGTAGGAATGGAACTGCAGCGTAAACCGAGGGCTACCCGTATAAAACATGAAATTGTTAATTGTACTCAACCATGGTACATCTGGTGGCAAAGTCTTGATTCCAATCTTCATTGGAATCAAGACTTTGCCACCAGATCAATCTTCTTTGAGAATTGGGGATGCTGTGTGTATCACGTGGTCTAGAATAGGCATTTGCTAACCCATGTATTAGTTCTTTTTGTAGCCATGTTTTATCGCAATGCGCTCTAGATTTTGTAGTTCTTTTTCTGTGTCCCTCCAATTGGAATGGTGTGTATAAGCTCTTCTAACTAAAGCATGGAATGCCACAATTTTATGTTTATGAGTTTGTCAGTATGAACAATGGAACATAGCTGGGTTTATAATATATACCGGCTTCTATTACTTCTCTGTTGAGCTAGATGTTGATGTCTAATAAGTGTGATTGGTGGTAGTTAACTGGTCCAGCTTAGCTAATCAACACTTTCTCCACCAGACTACCTAATCAACACCTTGACTCATGGTCCGATGTACACTCTGGGGACCCCAAAGCCAATCATAGAAAGTGTGATGCCACATATAGAAAGGCTAATTGTAGGCATGAAAGACGTTCACAAAGAATACTACAGATGAAGATTCACTTCTGGAATCTGTTCCACCAACAATAAAACCCAAGACAAGGATTTTGGCGATGTTTACAAAAAACCAGGAATGATTATTGGATGAGTGCATCATCATACTGAAGGCTGACTAGAGCAGAGCATTAATACTTCTAAAAGAGACCACCTACAGAAATCTCATGCAACAATACATCACCAACACGAACTGTGAACCTGTGGACAAGGAATATGTAAACAAATTACAAGCTCGGATAACACACTTTACAAGAACACCTCTTGCCAAGGAACTTAAGTTAAAAGGGGTGGTGGTAGCCTCTCCAGACACACCTAGGATATTCGCCTTTGCAAAAATGCATAAGCACACACCTTCCCTTAGACCCATCCTTGATAAAGCTAGGTCTCTGATCAGGCAACATTAGAAAAAGTGGTCCACAACATCGCAACAGACCATCTGAGGGATTACAATTTAATCGTCAGGAACCCCACCGAAATGATAAATCTATTGAAGCAAGTACTAATGGGGCTCAAATCACAGTATTTGACTATATCTTTATACCCCTCAATAAAGTTACAACCATGCTTCTGTGGCTACACGCCTGTTTTTCTTTTATTATTATTATTATGTGTTGGGTTTAGTGGGTTATACTCGGTACAAAAAGGTGGCTGTGTACTATGCCGGACCAGAGTCAAGGCATAGCAACCAAAACAAAACTAAAATTAAATGTGTGTGTCAGTGTCTGTATTAAGGAATTTCCTAACAATATGGCATGTATTCAATATAGTGGCCTTCTGTAGTGTGATGTATGTATTTCTACTCAATTCTAATGTTCCCAGGCTTTTCTGTAGCGTGTGTGGTATCACACCTGTACAGGAGAGAATGACAGGTACAATAAGCACCCTATCCATCCTCCACAGATGCCCGATTTCCTGGGCGAGTTCTGTGTACTTGCTAATTTTTTCAGTGCATGTGTTTTGTACATTGTGAGTGTTTGGGATGGCTATGTCTATAATGTATGTGATTTTATTGTGTTT
>NW_019384991.1:35462-50507 GCF_000671375.1 Centruroides sculpturatus | reverse complement strand
GACATAAAACCGTTTTAACGTCATATTTGAAGCACTCCCAAATTTACAAAATTAGATTACAAATTTTATTTAACATAGAAGAAACTACGTGCTCAGTTCTAAGGTCAGAGTTCACTTCTCAGAATGACTGTGGGTAATACTTTCCCCTACCTGACTTTGGTGGGGTGAGGTGGCTGTTTTGCCTGTTTGTAGAAGAGGGTCGCCATTTTGTATTTTATTTTGACTCGATTCTCAGTCTCCTGACTTCCTATGAGTCTGGATTTTTTTATGCGCAAATGATTTGAGCACCTAATACTCTGTGCCAAATATCAACTCTCGACATGTACTCCTTCATACCTCTATGCTGGTAAGAACATTGGGCAGTACGATTTTATAAACAAGACATAGTCTTGTCAATAATAATTGAGAATAATACATAGATACCAAACTCTCTATTTAAGTGGAAATCATTATCACTTGTCAATTGTAGTGATGCAAAGCTTGGTCATATATACATAACATTATTTTAGATTTTGAGTAAATTAGTTTACCTTTAAATACAGTAATTGCATTACAGTATTTATTGTTCATGAAACTTTAAAGGCACAGTACTTGGTGTATCCAAAACCCACAAACAAATGAGTATCTGGATTACCTGAAAGATATCTGATCCCATCAAGTTTTTATTGTAGTTTATTACAACATTTCTCATTTACAATATTGTTATAATTTTTTTTTTTTTTGTTAACTCAGCCAAAAAAGTTGAAGCCCAAGAATTGTTTGTCTGAGAGGCTTTTTACACCCATTATAAATAAAGAGCAAAATATTAAAGAAGGATCTCGTTCAGTAAGGAAAAGATTATTACTTCAGGATCATCATTTAGAAATACAGCAGCACGTACCTCCACCTAAAGTTCCTAAACGAGATGAATTTCAGGTTGATTTTTTAATTTTTATCTTTTTATTTTAAAATTAATTGATAGAAATGTAAATTTAAAATTACTTTATATATTCATTCTTTATTTTTGAATAATTATTTTACAAATCTTTTTATTTATTTATTTATTAGTGTCTTTAACTAACTTAAAATTGTCTGTATTACAGGAAAAACAGCTTGCTCAGTATGGTATTATATCAATATCATAACATTATATCATATCATTATATCATTACAAATACATACTACAAGATTACAACATTGATAAGAATTTTACATTAAAACAGTTTTAGTGTAAAATCTTATATTTAACATAACATATTGTATAATTAAACTTAATATAGCACAATCTGCACAAAAACCAATGAATACTTGTGAACAGATCTTTCCTGTAAATATTAAATAGAATCTTCCAGTAGCTATGAATTACTAGTGTGTGATTTTGCATTACAAAACAATGTTGTCATTATCAAACTCAAACATAGATAGTGAGATGATAAAGATGGTAAAAGCAATTTTATATTCATTATGCACACACACACACACAATGGTATGTATGCAAACAAGCGTTTTCACTTATGAATTTAAACAAGTGCAAAACACGGAACAGGTTAACCAACAAGAATTTGGAAAATCTGCTGGTTGTTTCAACATCTGCCATTACGCTAGACATCAAGAAGATTGCTGCCAGCATCCAATCTCAGCCATCGCATTAATCACTTGGAGGTCTGGCCCCCAGTCAGTAAACTTAATCCTAATTTGGCCCTTCTTCAGAAAAGGTTGTGCATCCCTGGGTTTATAATTAAGCTATCTAGTTAATTTAATGTGGAGAGATCTTTATAAAGATGAAATCTTTCTGTATTTTTTATTTTGTGTAATTTTTATACTTATTATAAATGTTTTACTACTTTATATAAAACACTTTTTGTTTTTAAAAATGTTTTAAAACAATTTAATTACAGTGGAAACTTGATTATCTGGAATAGTTTTCAAAACAATAAAATAAATATTATACTAAAACAAGTAAAATGGCAAAACCGTATTTGGGACATGACTATGTCTCGGAGACGGAATCACTTTGATGCTCAAGGCAGGTCTCGTTCTCATTCTCCTATCTTCTTTGATATCGCTACTTTTGGGCATGATCGTTCAAACTTCAGCTACGACCACGAGATCGTCCATGATGCATCTTTGATGAAATTAACGTATATAATTTTAAAATTTCTCTACGTTGCATGTCAGCCCAGATTGAATTTTTGTCAATGTGTAATGAAAAGTTCCCGTTTTTGAAAAAAATAATCGTGGCTATTGTATCGTCCAAAATTATTTTTTTATTTTGCACAAACAATATACTGTTTAATCCNGAAGTTTATTAAAAAAGCTTTGATATATTGGGAGAATGTACTGTACATCAGCAACTTCTGCAAATATTTATACTTTGTAGTTGTCAGTTTGTGCCAAAAATGGTTTTCAGGTGGCTCAAATTGCTGCAAGAGTTACACTATAGTATGTCAAAAAATGTTTTCCACTCTTGCAATGCTGAATGAAAATTGCTAAATAACTTTTGCATAAATCAACTAATTTAGATAATAAAAGCAAAAATATAAAGCAGAAAACTATAAATACAGTAGAGCGTCGTTTATCCGAATCAATTGGGAACTGGGGTTGTTCGGATAACCGATTATGTACGTAAAAATACATTAACCTATCCCGTGTTGAAATTTTTCTCCGTTGCGTGTCGCTTCGCGCTGAATTTTCGTCGATGTTAAGCCTAACATAAACTTTTTAAAATAATAATCGTGGCTATTGTATCGTTAAAAATTATTTCTTTATTTTTTACAAACAAAATAAATATATTGAAAAATATAAAAACAAAAAAAAAATTATACTTTAGAAGTTATCTAGTATCAAAAACGTTTGATTCAGCACAACACACAGTCCTCAGAAAAACACCACACAAAAGTGATAGTGCTGCCAGCTAAAACACATACACAAACATAAAAAATATTGCAGTAGTTCAAGATATAGCCAAAGATTGCAGTGCCACAGCACTAGCGAAAATTTAAATTTGCCGACTGGAATTCTTTCGGATAAATGACGCTCTACTGTAATCACTTTATTAAAATAATTTTTCTAACCCCTATAAATTTAGAAAGGATTAATTTTTAAATTTGCAAGTTTAGATTCTTATGTCAATGAAACAAACGTGCCCTACAAAAAAATTATAAATACTGCACAAGAAAAGAAATTTAATAACATTTTAGAAAATGCACTAACATAAGTAGAAGTAGAATCTAATACTGGCTTTAACATTATGAATTAGCCAAAAATTACTTTATGCAGATGGATGGAATGGGGCTATCTTAAACAACAAAAAAAAATTATCTGAAGTAACAAAATTTCATTAGGTTAAAAAATCCACCAGTTAACTAGTACTTATTAGGACACTATTGGAAGTTTTGTGAAAAGTTCAAATAGTGACAGAAATGTCAGTTCATAGGGACAGAAAAATGCTGCAAGAAGCAAGATAAATCCATTTTCATTGGCTCAAAACTAAATATTTTATGAACAGATCAACAGGTACAGTATGTATATGTGATTAAACAATCAAAAATCAATTGCATAGTTGTTGTCTAACAAGTTGTCATGCTAGAAAAAAGCCACTGCTTTCTAAAAGTGCACAAGCAGAAACCCTAGCAAGGGCAAAGGAATACCAAAACATTACTGTGAATCACTGGAAATAAAATTTATGGTCAGATGAGACCAAAATAGATCTTTTTGGATCAGATGGAATTGACAAGTTTGGAGACACATAGTAGCAACATTGGAAAAAGAAACAATGTCAAAACTGTTAAATATGAAAGGGGTAACAAAATTATTTGAGGCTATATGTCTTGGATTTGTCAATGGGATCATGAACAGAGAACTCTACCATAAGATTCTGGAGAAGCATATTTCTCCATCAGTGCTTAAACTGCATCTTGGAAAGAAGTATATGTTTCAACAAGACAGAGATGCTAATTACACAGCTAAGATTTCTTACATCCTGGTTTCAAAAAAAGTCAAATACACTAAACTGGCCTTTACAATCTCTAGACTTAACCCTAATTGAACACTTCTGGTCAATATTATGAAAAAAATTGCGAAACAATAATTTTAAAATCTTGTACAATTTGGTTAAGGAATAATATTTCAAAACTGATGACAATATAATTACAAAATTAGTGGAATCCATGCCAAGAAGAGTTGGTGCAGTCCTTAAAGCCAAAGAAGGTCACATAAAATATTATTCTATAGTGCTTTGTTTGAATTCCTGAAACAAAAGAAAATATCAGGATATAATTCTTCTTGAGGCATAATTTTGTATTTGTTAATAAAAAGTTTAGTTTAATTTAAATCATGAAGCATTAGAAAATTATGTCAGTGTAATTTATTACTATTTTTAATCTTTCAGTTTTGCATGTAAAGATCTAAAGTATTGTTTTCCAAAACAATACTTTAGATCTTCCAATTAAAAGATATTCAAGGTTTTTCATAAAACATTGCAAGGTTGGGAGACATTATTTGACATGTTATACATAGTTTTAGTTTGTATGTCTATAAAGTCATCTTCAATAAAAAAAAAAATATACTGTCTTTTGACATTAAGATTCTTTTATTGGTGACAAAATTAGCAACTACTTTCTCAGCACTGCATTGGTATCTTCTTCAGGCAAAATACAATATTTAAAATATCATTGTGTGAAAATAGCTTTTTCAAAGTTGTGTTCAGACAACTTTATCTTAAACTTCAGTACACTGGACCCTTTATGAGAACACATTCAATTTCAATTGCAATATAATAATCTTCTTCCCTAATGCAATGGTTTTTCTCTTCTTAAAACCCTTCCTAGATTATCCCCATTGATCTCTTTTTTCTAAGAACATTTCTCATATTGTTTATTCCAAGAGATTCTTTGGCATCTGGCAAGTTTGGATGAAGTGTTGCCAGATGCCAAAAAATCTCTTGGAATAAACAATGTGAGAAATGATCTGGATATCTCTGAAAAATTCTTGAAATCATTATTATTTAGCTTACTTACCACAAAATCTTTCCTGGCCTTGCAGACAGTCTCATACCATATGTGTAAATTCCTTGATATTTTGTTTCCTGGACAAGTACAAGACTTTTATAACATATAACTTATACAACCTCTTTACATCACCTCCTATAATGTTTTTGGAGGCTTTTACACTAGACATTGAGGCTCTTACCAAAGGGGTAGATGAAACACAAGGACTTTTTCTGATGGAAAACTGCATTACATTTGCTGGGTAAGAAAGTCAAACCTCAGGTGCAACATTTTTGTCGTACAATACACAGCTATAAGGATTGGTTGAAGTGGAACAAAGTTGTTGTTACGAGGGAAGATAAATCCAAGGACATTGTTTTGGCAAAATGCTTTATATCAATAAGTTAGATGAGTATATTAGCAATATAGAATGTTCATTGGCACCAGACAATTTTCTTGATTCTCTGCAATGCATGTTGAAGAGATTTGCTAACACTTCTTTGGCATATTTTCTTCACATGCACTGTTCTGTTTTCCCTGCACCCAAGATCCTGTAAATTTTTGCTTTTGCCAAAACTCTTAAACCTGTCAGTGAAATATGTCCTGTGGTTGAAAAATGTGCTTCTCCTATCTTCTTGATAGAGAAACAGTTGGTGAAATTTTTAAACAATAAAGTATCTTTTACTATAAATATCTCCTTCCAGCTGTTGGAACATCATAACATGTTATAATTCAATGAGGATTCCATGCACTTTATCCTTCCATCAGACTACTTCCTCCTTTATGTGAGATGAAAGATTTCCTCCTATACAATATTGATTCTGCCCAAAACCACCAATGAGTGCATAGTGGAACTTGTATAGCTTGTTTATTATTCTTCATTTTCATGTATAACAACAAAGTCTACATATAAGGCAGTAATGGCTCCATGGGCAGTCCCACTGTAGGATTTTTATGATAATTGGTTCTTCACTACCCAAGTTCCAGTTATAAATTCTGATGTATGCTAAGTATATGGATGACATTCATTTTATGGAATTTCAAACCCAATGTGCAACACTTTTCCCAGAAATTTAATCTACATGGCCTACAGCTACAGTTGGAGCAAGAAAACCACACTAGGTCCTTCTTGCTTCAATTGCTACTAGGTCATGTTTTAGACATTTCCATAATGTTTCATAGGGGTGAGATCCATACCAGTAATATACTGGAAACCTGCCTACCACCTTATTTTTATTAATATATATTTGTGGACTTCCTCCATATAAAGCTTTCTGTTTTCAAATATTTAATGAAGAGAACTTTCATGCATTCTACTAATATGCTTAGCATCTTAAATGAACTCAAATATATCAGGAAGATAGTGAGACAACATGGTTATCTGGCAGGATTAATAAGTCATTTAATTAGTGCTTTGGAATCCCGAAAACCAATTGAGACTAGGAATAATCAAGAATAGGATAACACTAACGTACTTCTCTGCATTAGGGAAGATACATAAGGAAATAGCAAACTGCAACAATCTGAACCTGGCCTTTAAATGTAATCCTCAATATATTAATAATTGTGTTTAATATTTTACACAATGACAAGATTCTGCAGCTTCTTCAGATTCTTCTGGGGTTTATTCGATACACATAAAAGGACTACTGTTTCAGCAGGAGGATGACATACAGGAGCATAAAAATTGCTCATTTGGCAGGAAAGTTTCATTTTTCCAAGTCATTTTTTAAAAATGTGATCATGTAGCACAATAAAAAAAAAACAAAATAGAGAAGAAACATGAGTTCCTTCATCTCTACCTTGTTTTTGGCTTCGTCTTTGCCATTCAGTTTTTTGTGTTATTCCATAAATTTTCAATTGAATTGACATCTTGGTGTAATTGTAATTTAATTTTTGGGAAAGAAATAAACAATTGTTTCTTTTTTATTTTGACTATTTTTTTATTGTACTACATGATCACATTTTTTAAAAATGACTTGGAAAAATGAAATCTCCCTGCAGTTTGAACAATTTTTTTTGCTTGCTGTATATTGTTGTTACCTTGTGAACCCTCCTGGAAGGAAGTAAGAGGGCACAAATTTGCTCTCAGTAGAGGTCTTAGCAACATGGCTCTATCTTCATTTGCATGAGCATAATGTTGAGTTATCATGGAAAGATACCAACATTATTAGACTTACAATTGATCTAAACAATATAAAGTACATGGAAATCTTGAAATTACATGGCTAACAGAACTCTTGATTGCATTAACCATCATGATGCATGGAAATCATTTTACAAAGTCTAACTTTTAAATGTACTTGTTATATTTTATTTAAATTTTATATGTATGGATCTATATTGATTTATTATAAAACTTGAAATATTTTTGATATTTAATTGTATATACATATTGTTGAAGTCATTAAGATTCTGAGTTAGTTTTAGTATGTGTAAAAAACTAACTCAGCTGTACATAATATAATGTAATATTATTATAATGTTATTAGATTAATGTAATAATAACAATATAATGCTAACAAATATTTGTTCATTATTTGAAATGGAAATTAATATTTTGCTCGCATTTGTTCTTGTCTATTTATATTTTTTGATGTAAGTCACAATATGTTTATTGCAAATAAATTATTTTCATAGTCTTATACATCAAATATAATAACAGCTGTATCAATTTTTTTCTTATTTTAATAGTAATGAAAATATAGGCTAATCAAATTTTCGTATTAAATTTTGTATATTTATGTATAATTCATTAATGGAATTTTTAATACTAAAGCTGAATTCTAGTTCATTTTAACATAAAAAAATATAACTTTAAATACATATTTTTTCCCTAAAAAAATTACTAAATTATTTGCATAATTTATGGATATAATAACGGTAATAAATGATATCATATAGTATTCAATAGGGGTGATTGATAGTTAAGGTTTATCTGAAAGTTTCTTCTTCAACTTTCGTTAAGTCCATTTATTCGCAATTTGCGTTTCAATGCAAAATAACAAAAAAGAAAAAGAAAAAAAAAAAAACATATCAAAATATTGCCATCCACGTTACACGGAAAAATGCCATTAGCTATAGTTTACGCCTCATATTGATCCACCATTCTTAAATGGTTGTGAGAGGATGTAACAGAGGAAAGCAATCCAAAACTTAAAGCTATAAATTATATTTATTTTCNTGGTAAAACTATTAAAAATCAGCTATAAAAAAAATTCTTACTCAAAGTGATATACCATATTTTATGTTTTTCTTTTTCTTTTTTTTACTTTCCCAGCTGTAATATATACATAACAAGGGAAAGTATTGGAATCGTGTCAAATTTGGCCCTTTTATTTTTTTTCAAATCTCCATATTTTGTTTCATCATCATTAATCCATCCTGAGATATAAATAAAATTTGGTGTAGTAGCTTTTATATAAGGGCACTGACGCTTTAAATTTTGGTGGTTAAAGGTCGAGGGGTTGGTATATATATATAAACTCGTCACTAGTGATGAATATCAGTTCAGTTGTATAAAAGTAACTGTTGACTTAAATTTCTCATATTTGGTTAGTATTTGGATATTATATTTGATTGAAAGAACCTGAAAAGGAGCATTAAATATATCCCAAAAACCTTTGTATGTGATTTAACAACAAAGTAACTTGTATTTAAGGTGTGTGAATGTTGTTTCTAAACTTCTAGTAAGGCTTTAAGTGTGAATGAATATGTCAGCAATATAAATTCTGTAAAACCTGTGTAAATCAGAATCTTATGGTACTGAATTATTTTTTTGTTTTGGCAAGTTTCCATTTTCAACAGGTTTTAGTATTTTTTTTCTTTAAACCTCAGCAGATAAATGTCACACAGTTATGTTTATTTTTCATGGTAAAATCATTTTTACATATGCAAAAAAATTTTATTATTAAGCTTAATCCAAATTAAGCCAAAGTGATTCCAACTAAATATGGAAGTATTCAAATGCATGAATCTCACAACAACAAATAGTCAGTATGAGAACCAAGAACTAGTATCTTGCTCTCCTGTTAGAAATTCTAATTTCATTACAGAAATATAAAGAAGTTATTCTGTAATCTGGCTTCTCAAGGAATTTTAATTAATTATTAATTATTGCCAATTTGTCTAATTTATTACAGTATAATTAATTAGACAAATTGGCAACAATTTGTTAGTTTATTCCCATTGTTTTAATGAATTATATTTATTGCTTGTTCTTGAGAACTTTATTCTTGGAAACTTGTTCAGATTCTTGAAAGTACTCAATTTTTAAAAGTATTCAATGCTGCTCCTGGTTAATTCCATCAAAGATTTTGTCTGTATACGTCTTCTTGTCACATGACATTTGTTTCTCTGAAAGGTTCAATAATATTCTTGGAATACAGTTTTTCATGTTCTGCAATGACTTTTATGTCTGGAGGTGATTTTACTTATTTGTCTACAAGTTGATTCCCAATTTTCCACTTTATCTGGTTTAAATTATATTCTTCATATCTGAAAATCTCTTCTATTTCTGCATCAAACAAACTTCCAGTTCATAGTAGAATTTAACAGAAAATCACTGTTTTGAAGAATTTTTTTCATTTAGATAAGTTTCCATTTTATTCAGGTTTATTGTATATGTCAAGCTATACATAAAAACTAAAATACCTGATACACTAAAAAACATTAATTCTAAGAATTTAAAATAAATACTAAACTCATTCTATTTTTATGATAGAGTTTGAATTTAGATCTAAGAATTATTGAGTGATTAAATATTCTAAATACTGAATTATTTGATAAAGTTTTGNATATTTCGCACATACACAAAATGACTGTGTGAATGATAACATTCACTGGAGAATCTCGACATTTACCAGATATAGGTCATTCACAGTAACAATTACACCAATAACACAAATCTGTATACTAGTTATTCAGCATTTTGGACTACCACCCCTCTTCAGCAGAAAGTTATGAATACTTTCTCTAAAAAATTAATTTACAATTATTTTACAGAAATTACAAAAAATTTTAAAAATGATTTTATTCATTTTCCAAATTATCTCTTGCTCATGAAATCTGCAAGTTTTTTTATACATAAGCATGTAAAAATACCAATATAGATTATTACATTTAATAGTACATAAACTGGTGATTACTATTCTAAAAAATATTTTACAATTTTACTTTTTGGTAAAACTATTAAAAATCAGCTATAAAAAAAATTCTTACTCAAAGTGATATACCATATTTTATGTTTTTCTTTTTCTTTTTTTTACTTTCCCAGCTGTAATATATACATAACAAGGGAAAGTATTGGAATCGTGTCAAATTTGGCCCTTTTATTTTTTTTCAAATCTCCATATTTTGTTTCATCATCATTAATCCATCCTGAGATATAAATAAAATTTGGATTTGGGATAATTTGAAATGCTTTGTAAATATTTATAGTTAAAAAGATTATTCTTAAATAGGTTTATTTTCAGCAAATGATCAAAGATATGGCACTCAGAAATTAAATTCTAATATTCATAAATATAAATGTATAATGGGAAAATTGAGATAACTAAAATATTATTTGTACAATAACAATAGCAGCTTACTATCAGAATTTTGACTTTAGTTATCATGGAAAATAAAACATCTCTATATAATGTATGTTGTGAAAAACTGTGATAACAGTAGCATTTTCAGTATTTAAATTCTCATCTTTACATTAATTTTAGTACAGTACCAACTCTACTGTCAATAACATGACATTCCAGTAAACTTGTTCTGGCATTCAAAAAAAAGAAAAAACATACATATAATCTAATTTCTACCTCTATGGATCAAATAAGTTTTTGTTCTTCACTGGTAATTCTTCTTGATAATTACATTAATTCCATGTGTTAAAAAAAATATAACTTTTTTCCAAGTTGTCATTCCAAAATGCCACTAACTCGAAAGTAGTCACTGAATAGCCAATATTTTTTCAATTAAAATTTAACTATAAGTAGAAACAGTTGCTATTAGTACATAGTTAATGTGTATGAATTTGCATATATAATACTTTTATGAAAATTTCACTGTTTAGACTAGCATCATTGCTATGCCTTAAAACTTCTCATTTTTTGGTAACTATAACCTTCTTAGTCCACATTGAGTTTGCAGGACTCTACTGTATTGTGGAAATGGGAAGTTAGAAAGACAAGATTAAAGAGAATTTGCATAAAGTTATAATATGTAGTATTTTTAAACTCATAGAACAACATTGTTTTATGAAATTCCAGACACTACTATCAATTATTGTAAAAAATGTTTACAAGAACCTTATTTTATTTAAGGATTTGTTATATCAAGGAGAAGGCGTGCACAAAAACTAGAGGACAACAGTCATTTTTCTGATATTTATTATGTTACTGTGAAAGACTGAAATTAGAGGATGTCGATATTCTCTGGTGAATGTCGACACATACAAAATATGTTGGTGAAAGACCGAATATTTGGTTATATTATTATACATTCGAACAATCGGCGATGTATGTCGACAAGCACAGATAAGCTTTGGTGGAGGTCGACACCCGAGAAGCCGATGTCGACAGAGAGGCGACAGTCTGTCGTCAAATTCTTTGCTGTTTCCTTCTGCTCAAATTGGTAATACCATAAGAATACAAGTCTCTGATGTCAACCGTGGCCATACAGATGCCTGAAATGTGTTGGCGGTTGTTGTTGGAATAAAAGACTCCGACTTTTATAAATTAGCAAACAAAAATGGTACCCTCAAGCAGGGCCGATGAACTAGGCCATCACCTAGTTCATATAGGCGAACTAGGCGATGGCCTAGGACGCTTGAATTTGGGGGGTGCGGCATGGCAAAAGTACATGCATAAATTACAATACATAATGAAAAAATTAATTCTTTTTGATCACAATCCTTTTTCATGTGGTGACCCGCGAGTCGCCATTTTGAAAGTAGCGCCATAGTCTCACAATCGCGATATTGTGTGCTGCATATTGAATAAAAAGTAGATACTCTATTTTACATTAGTGTTTTATATTGTTGCGAATTTTTTTTAATGGAGCGACGTTAAAGTCATTTGCCTAGGACGCTGAGTTTGCTTGGGCCCTCAAGAAGCTTTATACCCGTAATCAGTTCGTAATTTGTAAGAAAAGTACTTTCCATAGATGAGATTTCTTCTCAAGAAATATCGCTGAGAAGCAGCTGCAGCTAATTCGAAAAGTGGAGGGCAAGGCTATACACGCTGTCATTGCAAAAAGAAGTATTCCACAAATAAATGCAGTTGTAAAAGCAAGGGACTCTTGTGCAATTCAAAGTGCCATAACAGTTTAAGTTGTTGCAATAAATAAGATTATATACTGTTAATCACATAATATATGTGTATGTATAATTTTGTGTATTTTTTTTTTTTTTCTGATTAAGAATGTACTGTTTGTTATAGGTTCAACAGTTTATTTACATGTACTGTTACTTAACACTGTTACTTAACTGGTACTATTTTGACATTAAAAAGTTGCATTTTTGTCTTAACATAATAAAAATATTTTTATTCAACATTCACCAGTGCATGCTGAATGTCGACATTTGCTGGTGTAAGTGAGAAATACTGTTTTGTGTATGTGCGAAATATTTGCTAAATATTTCGCACATACACAAAATGACTGTGTGAATGATAACATTCACTGGAGAATCTCGACATTTACCAGATATAGGTCATTCACAGTAACAATTACACCAATAACACAAATCTGTATACTAGTTATTCAGCATTTTGGACTACCACCCCTCTTCAGCAGAAAGTTATGAATACTTTCTCTAAAAAATTAATTTACAATTATTTTACAGAAATTACAAAAAATTTTAAAAATGATTTTATTCATTTTCCAAATTATCTCTTGCTCATGAAATCTGCAAGTTTTTTTATACATAAGCATGTAAAAATACCAATATAGATTATTACATTTAATAGTACATAAACTGGTGATTACTATTCTAAAAAATATTTTACAATTTTACTTTTTGGTAAAACTATTAAAAATCAGCTATAAAAAAAATTCTTACTCAAAGTGATATACCATATTTTATGTTTTTCTTTTTCTTTTTTTTACTTTCCCAGCTGTAATATATACATAACAAGGGAAAGTATTGGAATCGTGTCAAATTTGGCCCTTTTATTTTTTTTCAAATCTCCATATTTTGTTTCATCATCATTAATCCATCCTGAGATATAAATAAAATTTGGTGTAGTAGCTTTTATATAAGGGCACTGACGCTTTAAATTTTGGTGGTTAAAGGTCGAGGGGTTGGGATATAGAGTTGTGTCGTGTCATATCTTAAGAAGAGTGTCATGTGTCATCTCTCAAGAAGGGTTGGACTTAATGAAAATGTTATTTGTTATTAGCATTTACAATTTTTTTTTTATAAAACTCATATTTTTTGCTATTTTATAATAATTAAAAATATAAAATGTTTTTTAATAAAATATCATAATAGATGGTGTTACATGCAGTTTTAAATGTTGCTGGATTTTTTAGACTATGTATACAATAAGGACAAGAAACAATTAACATAATGAGTATTATCAATTATTAATTTAATTTTGTTAGTTGTATCTTAAACAATAATAATAATATGATCACAGGCATGATACACTTCAAATTTATTGCAGTACAAGCAATTTAAATGTAAAAATACTGGACTGCAATTTTTAATCATATTCTTAATTTATTCAATTTAAAATATATGTTCTCCATCTCAAATTTATAGTGTCTTGCCCCTGTACAGCATACTTTTCCTGATAACAGAGTCACTACAGTCATCTACAGTAGTGACTCTGTAGATGACTGTAGTCATCTACAGAGTCACTACTACTCGGAAAAATACTCAGAATAACTCCACTCGGAAAAATTTTTGAATTGAATTCACATGACTTCCAATCCAGACCGAAAGTTCATATATATATTTTTTGATTCCGATGAAATCGTGTTTTAATTTAATTTGCTTTATTCAGACACAATAATGTGACTTCTTTCAAACACTTGGCAGATTATTCATCTCTTTATTCAGTTGGATATAACTGAATAAAGAGATGAATAATCTGCCAAGTGTTTGAAAGGAGTCATGTTATTGTGTCTGAATAAAGCAAATTTCGTATATAGTTAATCAGGGCCTCCTACCTCTAAGCTTTCCCTATCTGGTCTTGACTTTTATCTATCTCAGCAGTAGCCAACTTTTCTGTCCTCACGGACCACTAAACTCACAATTTTGAATCCTGCAGACCACTATCATGAATTTTTTTAAAATGATACAAACACCTACAGAATAATGATTATAAAAGTTCTATTTTACTTTATTAATATGAAATTCACTTTTTAATTATTACAAATTATTGTAAAGTTTGTAGCTGCTTGTTTGAAATAAGTTGATAGGTCCTTGGATCTTTTCTATGAAGGATGACAATTGCACTCACAACATTATTTATTGTTGATTATTTATTGATAAGTCATTTCATGTTTAGTTTTAGATTCAAATAAAAAACCCCAATGAATTCAGTTTGATTTTTGTTTGAATTCAGTTTGATTTGTGTATTCAAAATGAAATTGGATATTCAAATAAATAAAGAAAAGTGATTTTCTTGATGTTTTCATTATTGTAAACCAACTGAATACTCAAAATTGAATGCATCAAATTCTCTTAAGAAACATTATCTAGTGAATTTCCTAGTTATTTTCAAACAGCTATATTATTTTAAGATATTAAATTTCAATTATGACCAAAAACTGTTTTATTTAATACATGTTGGTCTCTGCAAAAAGAAGTATTCCACAAATAAATGCAGTTGTAAAAGCAAGGGACTCTTGTGCAATTCAAAGTGCCATAACAGTTTAAGTTGTTGCAATAAATAAGATTATATACTGTTAATCACATAATATATGTGTATGTGTAATTTTGTGTATTATTTTTCTTTTCTGATTAAGAATGTACTGTTCATTTTAGGTTCAACAGTTTATTTACATGTGCTGTTACTTAAGCTTTCTCCTATTTTGACATATTAAAAAGTTGCATTTTTGTCTTAACGTAATAAAAATA